>NC_066617.1:377369965-377595306 GCF_025201925.1 Gopherus flavomarginatus
GGCCCTGCTCACAGAAGCTGGCAAGGATAGGCTGATGCTGCAAACAGACATATCTATCAGGTACTGGTCCACCAGAGATCAGAACATCGTATACTCGTACACTCCACACGGATAACAAGGAACAGGGTGACCCATCCCAATGACAGGCCAAGGTAATATGATGGATAGAGCTGTTTTGTTTGAACCAAAATGTACGAGGTGAGAGGCGGCATCTTGCTACGTAGAGCGGTTGCATCCCAATACATCGGGATTGATTTGTACCTGTGTGTAAGAATTCACCGTTGAGTGGTGTCTTTTCTGGTCTAGGGGCAATGGAAAGTCCTGCCATTGACTGAGCGGTCCATTGCCAGGGAGCACAGATGTACTAGCTAGCAGCACCTTAGCAGTACCTTGGATCTCTGATTCGGGGAGCTGGAGACTGTGTTCTCTTCAAAAATAAACCTGGCCGGGTGCCTTCGTACCTTACAAGAGCCTGTGGTCATTGGGGGTTCTCTCAGGGTCTGTTGGGTCAATTCTCTGCGCAGAGCTGGGACAGCACACAGAGGGAGCACACGCATGCAGCTGACTGATCTCAACATTGAATAGAGCAGAGCACCACACCGGTAGCATCTGGCAACATACTCAAAAAACTGCAGGCGCAAAACCCTAAAGCCAGGTCAGGACAGAATCATGACCAGTTGAATCCCTGCAATACTTCACTGACTTTTCAACCTGGTCCTGGTCCTGTCCTCACTGCCCCCCGTCATCTCCCAATGTTTTGTGTGAGGAAAGACCAGACACTGGGCAGCCGAGTGTCCAAGCCAAATAACCCTGGGTAACCAACAACAGCCCCAATCAGTGTCTCAACTGACTGACAACCATTCCTCACACCTGAGTAAAGTGGAAATGGCCAGGCTCTTAAATCGCATGACCCGTTATGTCCCAGTGCTCCCCCTTGCCTGTCAGTGCTGCTGATGCAGATATAAATCCCTTGAGGCCACACTTACAGGCATGGATAAGGGGCAGGCCATGCACAATTCTCCTGGACTGGTAAGCGTCTGTTTCCATTACTGACCTCCCCCTCCCCACTACTAAACAGTATATTACTATTTCAAGGGTAGGAGGCGCACAGCTCACAGCTTATAAAAGCTCCCCTGTTCTTGTAAAATCAAATCTATTCTTCTGGACTCAGTCTTTTTTTATGTAGCTCCAAATGCAGGGGGATTATTCTGGGCATGGACGTCCTCTGCGACCTTGCAGCAATTCTTAACCTCGCTCAGAGTCCAGTTACTCATAAACTTATGTGTACTCATACCAACCCCCTCCGCAATGATACATCCCTCTCTTCTGTTGCAACTGCCAAATCTGTGGCTCTTACTTGGGATACGTCTAACCCTTTTCAAGAATTATGTTCCAAGCTCCCCTCTGTTTGGGCAGAAAATAAGCTGTCTTTCAGTTTGATGCCTGCTCATCTTTGCCCACCCATCCAGGTTACCAGTCAATTTCCTCCACTTACCAAGCAATCTCCCTCAAATCTGAGGCCTTGGATGCGGTAGGTGACATTATTCACTCTTTACTTCAGCAAAGCATACTGGTTCCTCGTAGAAGTGCACCTCTTAAGTCCTGGACCCTCCAGAGACCCCCTCTTGGGCGGACGTACGGGAGAAAAATTAGGTCATGGTATTGCCCATACAAATACCTCTGTGAAAGTGCAAGAAATTCCAACATGGGTTCATAAAACCAGAATTAAAATGCATAAATTAATTCATTTTGTTTATATTGTATCATTGTATGTAACAAATAAAATAATAATAATAATAAAAATTGAGGGGAGGGATAGCTCAGTGGTTTGAGCATTGGCCTGCTAAACCCGGGGTTGTGAGTTAAGTCCTTGAGGGGGCCATTTGGTGATTGGTCCTGCTTTGAGCAAGGGGGTGGACTAGATGATCTCCTGAGGCAAACCTAATAATCTTTCCTTGCCAACCCTAATAATCTATGATTCTATGAAATGTGACTCCCAACATTAATCCTCCTGTCAAACATACCTGATGCAGCTTCCTGGGATCTGCCCTTGGTATATGTTACACAAGGTAGCTCTTTCAAATCTGGCCAGTATGTGCAACTCCCTTCAGAAGGCAGCAGTGAATGGGCAAAGAAACCAGACACTTGGCTTGCCCCCGGACTGGACCACCTGGGACCTATTGTGGTTACAGCTCACCTCCAAAAACATCCAGGCCTGGACATGCTACAAGTACTAAACAAGAAGCCTGGTACCTTAAGAATATACCTAATGTCTAAGGTGTATATATGAGCTGGTTCATGAATAGAAAGTGATAATACACCAGCCTCTATAAACCTGAGCAGATTTACCAAACACTTCAGACAAACTCACGGGCAAAGATAAACAGAAAACAAGTTTATTTATGACAAAAGTGATTATTGAGAGAAAAGAAAATATAGGCAAGCAGTCTAAACTCTCAACCCTATTATACTGGACAACATCTAGATTAACCAGTTTTTCTCACCCCACTGGATATACACAGGTTTCTCCCTTGAAACCTGGGCCAGTTTCCTCTGTTGGAGTCTTCAGTCTTCAGAGTGTCATTGTTGCTTGCAGCGTAGGTGGGAGAAGGAGAAAGGCCAAGAATGTGGCCATTGTGTTCTGTTTTATAGCATTCATTATTTTCCTTGCTGTTGCCTCTGGGGAGCTAATATCTGGCCAATTCCCCAATTTACAGCATGTTTTACTGACAACCATACATCACAATCGTATAATTTCATATGCACTAATGATATAGATGTTTAGATAGAACAGTGACTTTTACTAGGTCACAACCTTTCACCTGATACCTTACATGGCATGCTTTATATGCAAGATCACAATTGTATGTAAATGAAAAATATGGGGTTTACAGGGGAATCCCCGAGGTGTAGCGTGTCACAGAAGGCACATTCGAAGTGTCAGAGAGAAGGAGGTGTCTGTGTTTGTGGTGGTGGGGGTGAGTTACAAAGGAAAGTGAGAGATGGACCAAAATGCGTGGGAAGAGAGAGAGTTTCCAAGGGAGAGACAAACCACCTCCCTGAACCCAAACTGTCACTGCCTGGTTCAGGGAACATTTCCTACAGGACAACCTGGCTGGATCAGTCCAGGAATCAGAGCACCGAGGGCAGAGGAAAATGGGCCACATTTGGGTGAAGAGAACATCTTGTGGACATCTCCCATGAGGTTTGGGATCGCCCAGGCCTTCTCCACTTCCATGCATAGTCCCCTAGCATCCGAGCAGCAGCTCCAGGTTTTCTGTCACAGCCTTGCACAAGCTCCCACAGCTCGACACCCGCCCAATGGCAGTGTTTGGGCCCCCACAATGGCTCCATGTGATTTGGAGTCCAAGCACTGTCCAGGCCTTGCCTCTGGCTCTGGGCTTCTAGGCCCACTTTTGGGATGCAGCTTCCATTCTAGCGCCTCTCTCTGGGAACTGAGATCTGCTCGCCAAGGCCCTGAGACTAGGCAGCTCCCCCAGACTCTCCAATTGCTTCAGCACCCCCTGCCCAAAGCTCCCCCTTGGGTGCACTCTGTTTCCAGTTTCACTGTTTCAGGGCACAGGATCGTTAAAGCAAACAGACCCAGGCCTTCCAAAGAGGGCTGCTAAAACAATTCCACAAGAGATACCCCGATCCAGTTAAACAGAATACAACACCTACATGCCATTCCCTGCCTCTGTCTCTTCACCACCCTGGAGCATTCTTTGAGATTTAGTCAGACCCATTCTGGGGTTCCCAGGGGTCACCTCCTGGAACTCCTGGCTCCTCCTCCAGCTGGAGTCTGTCTCTGTGCTGCAGCCAGAGCCCTGCAACCAGAGTCCCCTCCTCTGCCCTTGTCCTTCTCTCCTACCCCAGCTTCTTCTGGTTCATCCAATCTCTCTGTTTATAAAGGGCTGGACCAAACCCTCCCCTCTCTGTTCACTCTTCAGGGGAGGTGCCATTCCTTCCACGTCCACCCCCTGCAGAGACGTTGGAGAAAACTGGCTTTTATCTAGAATACAGTTACTTCTTTCTTCTGTCTGGGCGATATCTTATTAAGTGCTGATAGTCTTTGATGACCAACCGATTTATAGACAGATGTCTCCATCTCAGCATCCTGCCCCTTTGCATAAGCTACATGAGTGAAGAGCACAGGAAAAGCCCAAAGACATAAGGATACAGAGGGTTAACTCAATCAGACATGAGCTAACATAGTTTCCACCCATCTGGGTTTTACCCAGACAGTCAGGGTTTTGGCTTCTGCTTCTGAGTGCCACTTAGGGTTGTCAGCTACCCAGTTTTGAACCAGAAAGTATGGTCAAAAAGGGGATCTTGTGGTGTCCAGTTGCTGCAGTGTGGGGGAGGCTTTGGGTTATTAATTCATGTCACCCCTGATCATCCTGAGCTGCAGAAGCGCATGTCTCAGACCCAGAGCAGAGGGAGCACAGTCTGGGCAGGGAGGGAGGTGGAGACAATCTAGAGAGTGATGAGGGAGGGGAAGAGAGGAGAAAATGAAGGGGTGAGTCCCTCGGCCTTGATGGACTAGGCTGCTCAGATGGAGGGGAATTGGGGAAGGAGATGGGGCAGAGGGGAGGCCTTGGTGGAAGAAACAGGGTAGGAAGCAAAGTCTCAATATTTCATTTACTAGCACTTGTAAAGTGGAAACCATATGAGCTGTACAAGACAAATTCCCCAGTTTATCATGCTGACAAAGCACAGTATGGTCAGGAAAGGATTTAATGTCTCTTTGACTGTCCAGTAACTGATTCAGAAAGAGGGTCTGGCACCATGTCACCAGCCAGTGGACCTCAGTCTGAGAGTCAAAGCACAAGGAGAAAAATCTTTAGGTCCCTGTATGAGTAAAGAGTTGGAGCAGCCTGTTCCAGATCTGTTTGGTCCTCACCCCATAGATGATGGGATTTAGCATGGGGGGCACCAGGAGGTACACATTGGTAATGAGAATGTGTAAATGCAGGGCCAAATTGTGCCCAAACCGGTGCATGAGGAAGGAGAAGAGAGATGGAATGTAAAAGATTAAGATGACACAGAGGTGGGAGCTGCAGGTCCCAAAAGTCTTCAGCCGGGCATCCTTTGTGGGGAGGCTGAAGATGGCCCTGAGGATCTGGATATAGGACACAGCGATAAAAAATACATCCAGACCGGTCACCAAAAATGCCAAAAAGAGGCCGTAGTAACTACTAATGCGGATGTTTGTGCAGGCCAGCTTCACCACGGCTATGTGCTCACAGTAGGTGTGAGGGATGATGTTGGTTCTGCAATATGGCCACTGCCTCACCAGAAAGGGATAGGGCAGTACGAGCATGCTACCGCGCAACACCACAGCCAGGCTGATCTTGGCCACCATGGGGTTTGTCAGGATAATGGAATGTCTCAGGGGATCACAGATGGCCACGTAGCGATCCCAAGCCATGGCCACGAAAATCCCAGACTCCATCACTGAGAAGCAGTGAATGAAGTACATCTGGGTGAGGCAGGCACTGAAATTGATCTCCCTAGAATTGAACCAGAAGATGCTCAGCATTTTGGGTAGAGTGGAAGTGGACAGGACCAGGTCGGTGATGGCCAGCATGCAGAGGGAATAGTACATGGGCTCGTGGAGGCTCGTCTCCCTCTTCACAATGAACAGGATGATGAAGTTCCCCAAGATGGCTATGGCATACATGGTGCAGAAGGGTATGGAGATCCAGACTTGGGCCATCTGCAGGTCAGGAATGCCCAGCAGGATGAAGGTGGAGGGGTTTATGAAGTTGGTTGTGTTGGAATCTGACATGTAGCAGGGGAGAAATTCCTGCATGTACTGTATGTCCTCTTGACTTTCTTTATGTGCCCAGGGTCTAGGATGATGGTCGCAGGACAAATGCCTGGATGGATACATAATGTTAATATGATACACTACATGCACCACATCTACAGTAGAACCTTAGAGTTACAAACTGACCCATCATTCACAAATCTCATTGAAGCCATTATGCAATCAAAGAGCAGAAGAGCCAAAACAAAAACAAGAAAAAAAGGCAAATACAGGACACTTCTGTATTAAATGTAAATAATTAAAATATGAAAGGAACATTTAAAAAAATATTTGAGAAGGTTAGGAAGTAATGGAAAAGCTGGTATTGGAGTAGTTAAAAAAATAGTCTAGGAATATAATTCATTCAAGTTAGAAACATGGTTTATGGAAACAGGTCTTGTCAAATACAGCTGATTTCATCCTTTTACGAGATTTCATGTTTGGCTGATCAAGGGAACAGCACAGATGCAATAACATTTGATTTCTCTGAGACATTTGATTTAGTAGGGGAAACTATTCAGATTAAAATATGAACACTTCAATATCAGCAGTGCACACATAAAAGGAACTAAAAGCTGGCTAATTGAGAGATCTCAGAAAGCAGTTGTCAATAGGCTATTGTCAGTGAATAGGGTTGTTTTTAGTGGGGTTCTGCAGAGATAAATTCTAGGCCTAATGCTATTCAAAGTTTTCATCAATGACGTGGAAGGAAATGGAAAATCACTGCAGATAAAATCTGCAGATGATCCAAAGACTGACAGAGTGTTTACAATGAGAAGGCCAGGGCAGGCATACTGATTGATGTGGAGTGTTTGGTCGGCTGGGCCCATGAGGAAAAAAATGTTTTAATACACTCAAATGCAAAGTTATCCTCTTGGAACAGAGAATGCAGGCCTGATCGACAGACTAGGGCACTGTATTATGGAGTACAGGGACCCTGAAAAGGATTCAGGAATCATTGTGGACACCCAGCTCATCGTGAGCTCCCATCGCGATGCTGTGGCCAAAAGGGCTGATGCAATCCTTGGATGCATGCAGAGGGTGGGGTGAGTTGGAAAGCAGGGGAAGGACTTTACCTCTGCATGTGGCATTGGTTAAAATGACTGCATCCAATTCTGGGGTCCACATTTCAAAAAGAAGGTTGAAAACTTGGAGAGGATTGAGAAAAGAGCCACAGAAATGATTGGAGACTGGAGAAAATGTCTCACAGAGTGGGAGTTATTTAAAGAGCTTCATCCACTTATGAAAAATATGATCAAACGGAGACTTTCATGGGGACTAATTGGCTTTGTAATCTAGAGAAGAAAGGCAGAGCAAGGTCCAATGGCTGGAAGCTGAAACCAGACAAATTCCAGCTGGAAAAAAAGGCCAAATGTTTAGCACTGATGGTGATTAACCTTTGGAACAAACTGCGATAGGAAGTGGTGGATTCTACAGTTCCCCATGTCTGCAGACCCAGAGTGGATGCTTTCCTGGAAGATCTGCTTGAGGGCTCGTCTACACTTAAAACGCTACAGTGGCACTGTGTCATAAACAGATAGCTAAGGGTTAACGTCTCTTTCACCTAGAAAGAAGTAATCTGAAACAACTGACCAGAGGACCAATCAGGAAACCAGACTTTTTCAGGACTGGGTGGAGGGAAGGTTGTGTGTGAGTCCTTTGTTTTTGGGTCTTTCTCTGTCTCTCTCTCGGCTATGAGAGGATTTCTGTTTCCTGCTTTCTAATCTTCTGTTTCCAAGTTGTAAGTACAAATATAGTAAGGCAGTAAGGTTTCTATTGTTTTCTTTTGTATTTACCTGGGTATAGTTGCTGGAGTGTTTTGAATTGTATTCTTTTTGAATAAGGCTGTTTATTCATATTTCTTTTAAGCCATTGACCCTGTATTTGTCACATTGATACAAAGAGACCATTTTTATGTATTTTTCTTTCTTTTTACATAAAGCTTTCTTTTTAAGACCTGTTGGAGTTTTTCTTTAGTGGGGAACTCCAGGGAATTGAGTCTGTGCTCACAAGGGAATTGGTGGGAGGAAGAAGTCAGGGGGAAATCTGTGTGTGTTAGATTTACTAGCCTGACTTTGCATTCCCTCTGGGTGAGGGAGGAGAGAGAGATTAGCTCTCGGTACTTCTGTTTTCCAAGGCTGGGAACGGGGAGGGTGGAATCCCTCTGTTTAGATTCACGGAGCTTGCTTCTGTGTGTCTCTCCAGGAACACCTGGAGGGGGGAAGGGAAAAGGTTTATTTCCCTTTGTTGTGAGACTCAAGGAATTTGGGTCTTGGGGTCCCCAGGGAAGATTTTTGGGGGGGACCAGAGTGCCCCAAAACACTCTAATTTTTTGGGTGGTGGCAGCAATACCAGGTCCAAGCTGGTAACTAAGCTTGGAGGTTTTCATGCTAACCTCCATATTTTGGATGCTAAGGTCCAAATCTGGGACTAGGTTTATGATACACTGCCATAGCATTTCTGTGTAAACAGAACCCCCTACGGTTCCTCACATCTCCTTGTCAATTGCTGGAAATGGGCCATTTTCATCACCACTACAAACAGTTCTTTTTCTCTCCTGCTGATAATAGCTCACCTTAACTGATCACTCTCCTTATAGTGTGTATGGTAACACCCATTGGTTCATGTTCCCTGTGTGTGTATATATATATATATATATATATATATATATATATATATATATATATATATATATATCTTCCTTCTGTATTTTCCACTACATGCATCCGATGAAATGGGTTTTAGCTCATGAAAGCTTATGCTCAAATAAATCTGTTCGTCTCTAAGGTGCCACAAGTACTCCTGTTCTTCCTACGGATACAGACTAACATGGCTGCTACTCTGAAAAAAGTACTCGTAGTGACGGCCAGGGTTTTCCCATCAGCCTAGTTCATCCACCTCTTGAGAGGTGGTAGATAGGTCGATGGAAGTATTCCTCCATTGACCTCATGCTAACGCAGGTTTAGGTTGATACAGATACATCTCTGACGGATTTTTTTCTGTTGCACAAAAAGGTAATGCAATTTTCTTTTGCACTAGCAGAGGCAGAGCTTGCAAGTCACAGGAGGTGATAGTACTGCTCTACTCGGTGTTGGTTAGGCCTGAGCTGGAGTACGATGTTCAGTTCTATTCACCGACGTATAGGAAGCTTGTAGAGAAACTGGAAAGGATCCAGAGGTGAGTGACAAGGTTGATCAAGGGGATGGAATGCAAGCCATAAGGGCAAACACTGAAGGAACTGGGTATGCTTAGCATGGAAAAGAGGAGTCTTATGGGGACATGACAGTGGTCTTCAGATACTTGAGAGGCTGCCATAAAAAAGATGAAGAAAAAATGTTCTCTTTGGTCACAGAGGGCAGGACAACAGGCAATAGCTTGAAACTACAGCAGAGCAGATTTAGAAAAAATCTCAGGAAAACTTCCTAACTGTAAGAACAGGAGGAATATGGAACACATAACTAGGGAGGTTGTGGAAGCGCCTTCACTGCAAGGTGTCCAAAGGAGGCTGGATAACCAGCTGTGTTGGATGGCTTACAAACGACAAATCCTGCATCTCAGCAGGGGACTAGGTTAGATTACGCTATGCTTTTATGGTTCTGTGATTTAACATCCTCATGTAGACCAGTTCTTAGTCAAACATAAATCTGGGCTTATACAGGGGTAACGGTGAAATTTAATGGTCTGTATTATACAGGAGGTCAGACTGGATGATCTAAATGTCCCTTCTGGCCTTAAACTCTATGACTCTATCAATAAAAAAGTAGATCAAACATTTATATTTACTCTGTCTCATAACACATGAACAAGGGAACGTTCAGTTACATTGAAAGTCTGCACATATAATATTGACAAAATATTTTTTTCCATAATATATATTTGGCCTGTGGAACTCCTTGCCACAGGCATTATTGGAGCAACGAGCTTAGCTGAATGGGATTTACAAATGGATTGGCCATTGTAAGTTGTGCTGGTGGCATCCATCTTAGTTAAGGTCGTCTGACACCTTCAATTATAAGACCTCATTTTCAGTGTGCCAAACTTTAACCATTTGGACTGAAATTTCTCTAATGAAGCTAGGGAAGAAGAGGTCTTGGCAGTGAGGAATAGTACCTACATGCCTTACAGCAGATACAATTCAGGGAACAGCCCCCCCAAATTAACAGTAAGAGCCCTATGATGGAAGAGGAGGAGGTGAGAGTCTGTGCATTAACTCACAGCTGGCTCCAAGGGGAATTTTGCCTAATGGGGCCTGAGTAACGTACGAGCCAGGACCTCAAAATTTGATTTTGTATTGTCTATCTACTGACATCTTTCATCATGAAGGATCCCCTGTGCCACTGAAATGCAGCACATTGGGGCTAGAGGCCATCAGCCACGGGGACCCAGACAAGAGGGACATTTTGACCAATGATTCTGGAGCCAACTTGTCACCTGTGGCAAGAGCCCTGGGATATTTAAAGCTGCGGAGAGTGGAAAGTTCTGCAGACTTACTCTCTATCAAATCAGTCCCACTCTGCACTGGGTTTGTTGACCAGGTGAGCTCCTCAGCAGGAGATGGGTATCTGTGAATTGTGAGATGGAAGTGTCTTCCCTGGGAACCCCCTTCAGGTAGCCGTGTCCCACACCTCTCTCACCACAGCATCTGCATCAATATCTGAGGCCGAGAGCAACACAGGTGCGTGCATCGTTTATAATACAGCTCTATGCAATCCCAGAGGGGTTAGCTCAGCCTCTAGCAGAGATGTGGCATCTGAATGTAAACAGGCTGGATACAAGCTTGCCTGTGCTTCTGTGTTTTTTGTCCAGCTTTAGGAATAAACAGTAATTAAGGAACCTTCCCAAAGGGAGATGAGAACTCATGGGCTCTGTGCTGAGTCAGAGAGGAATTGGCTGCTCTGTGTATTTGTGTATATTTAAAATCATGGTTGATTACTAAGAAAACGAAGGATAATGCCTATGTCTCCATAGGTTAGATACACTGTATATGTCCAGGATGGCTGAGTAGATAATAGATAGACAGCTCTGGAGACAGATGTCTGAAGGGAGACAGGAACACTTTCTGCAAACCGACGGGGCTGTTGCTAAGGGATCACAGATCAGTAATTCTCATCAGTAACTATCATCGTACTGTGCAGCATCTTTCATTGAAGGATCCTGAAAACAACTAGCAAAGGAAAGTCACTACCAACATATCCCCATTGTACAGGTAATGAATCTGAGGCACTGGAGATGTGACTTGGTGAAGGTCACAGAGAGAATGAGTGGCAAGATGACAGACAGAACCCAGGAGACCTAACTTCCCTGCCACAACCATGGCCTCTCTGTCACACCAAGAGCGAAATGGACTCACACTGTAGCAGGCTGGCAGAGGGAGCCTGAGCCTTCACCATCCTCTCAGGGGGAATCTGAGCCTTGCAGGTATAGCCAGAGCTTGTCAGCTCCCCACTCCTGGGAAGTGTGAACTCCAGGACTTCACTTTCACTCCCATTCAGAAATCTGGCATCACATCACAGTCACTGGGGTCACTTTGGGGGAACAGACTTATTAAAAGTAACACCAGCAGAATGTTCCTGTGGATAAAATCATGGAAGATCAGGGCTGGAAGAGAACTCAAGAGGTATCTAGTCCAATTTCCTGCTCAAAGCAGGACCAAGCACAACTAAATCATCCCAGCCAGGGCTTTGTCAAGCCGGGCCTTAAAAACTTCTAAGGATGGAGATTCCACCACCTCCCTAGGTAACCCATTCCAGTGCTTCACCACCCTCCTAGTGAAATAGTGTTTCCTAATATCCAGTCTAGACCTCCCCCACTGCAACTTGAGACCATTGCTCCTTGTTCTATCATCTGCTACCACGGATCCCCCCTTCAGGTAGTTGAAGGCTGCTATCAAATCCCCCTGCCCCTCTCACTCTTCTCTTTTGCAGACTAAATAAGCCCAACTCCCTCAGCCTCGTCTCATAAGTCATATGCCCCAGCCCCCTAATCATGTATGTTGCCCTCTGCTGGACTCTCTCCAATTTGTACATCTCCCTTCTGTAGTGGGGGGACCAAAACTAGATGCAATACCCCAGATGTGGCCTCACCAGTGCTGAATGGTGGCTGCCAACTAGACATAGAAGGCAATCGGGTTGGTCAGACATGATTTGCCCTTGGTGAATCCATGTTTACTTTTCCTGATCACCTTCCTCTCCTCCAAGTGCTTCTAAATGAATTCCTTGAGGAGCTGTTTTATGATTTTTCTGGGGACAGAGGTGAGACTGACTAGTCTGTAGTTCCTTGGATTCTCCTCCTTTTCTTTTTCAAAGATGGGCACTATGTTTGCCTTTTTCCAGTTGTCCAAGACCTCCCCCAATCACCACAAGTTTTGAACAATAATAGCCAATGGCTCTGCAGTGACATCAGCCAACTCCCTCAGTACCCTCAGATGCACTGTATCCGGCCCCATGGACTTGTGCATGTCCAGCTTTTCTAAACAGCCCTTCACCTTTTCTTTCACCACTGAGGGCTGCTCACCTCCTCCCCATACTATGCTGCCAGTCCAGCAGTCTGGGAGCTGACCTTGTCTGTGTAGACTGAGGGATAGAGGGCAGCCAGGGGCCTGTCTCCCTTACCCTAAAGATGCTGTGGAATAAGGGGAGCCCTGTAGGCAGGATGGAGACCGGATTTGTGTTTGTATTGGATTTCTTCTCTTCATCTCTGTTTGTTTCCTCCCAGTGTCTCCAAGGTGGAATTGAAATCTAATGTTTCAGGCTGAATCAGACTTTCCCAGACAGTATGACATTTGTCTGTAGCTCAAGGCAAAGGGATGGGGGCAGGCCTTGATTTGGCTGGATTATTGTGTTTATTATTTATGATTATTGTTTGTACTGGGGAAGCCTCCTGAGGCCCCTATATAGTTCAGTGCGCCTGTTGCTGGGTCCTTGGCAAACTCAGGAGAATGTCCTGTGCCTTCAAGAGCAGAGCACCTGGTTGGGGCAACTAGATTGGGGCTAGCAAGAATGGGCCATTGAATGGTGGCTGCCACTGAACACATAGCTGGGAGCGCAGGGCTCTCCATTAGCTTTTGTAACTCTGATTTATATCTAATCAAGCCTCCCTAGTTAGAGTCTAGACTGTTTTTCCTTCTTATGAATTCCCAAGATCTCCCTCTAGTACCAGGGGTTACCAGAGGCCAGAGATAACAGGGCTTTGGTGAAGGAAGGAAGGAGCTATCCTGCATATGGAACAACTGAAAGCCCAAAAGGCGTTGAAATTCTCGGGTAATGCAGCAGACTCCGGGAAGACATTCAGGCAGTTTTGAGATAAATCTATGCAAGCAGCTGGGTTTGGTGAGAAAGGAGACCAGCAGATATTTTCATTCTTCTTAAACATTGCAGGGCTTGTGGACATCTTACTATCATGCAACTCAGGCTTTGTCTACACTAGCACTTTTCTTGGTAAAACTTTTGTCTGTCGGAGTATGAAAAAACACCCCCTGCCCAAGAAAAGGGCTGGTCTGGAGAGCGCTATGTCAGCAGGAGCCACAAGCTGGGAGTAGTTTAATTCTGCTGGCAGGAGAGCTTGGTCCCATGGGCATAGAGTGGCTACACGTGAGAGCAGCGCAGGTGCAATGGTACAGCTGTCCCACTGTAAGGTGTGTAGTGTAGACAGAGCCTCAGGCAGGCAGAGAGAGCCGGTTATTATCCTTTTGCAGAAAGGTGAAGGGCCTTGTGTAGCGCAGCAGAGCAAAACATTCCAAGGGGAAAAGTTTCACTTTAGAAGAGAAAAGTAAGGAGAGTCCTTTCAAGAATTCCTGAAGATGTGAGTGGGAGAACAGTCCCGCTCTTGTCGGGACTCTTCCAGGCTTATTCACAAACCTGGCAGAATTCACTAATGAAAGGATATGAGGACTCGATCCTTCTTGCTTACCCTTTATCTCACTCCTGCCTGACCTCGAGGGCTCCCTGTCCACTCTCCTGGGTGGCAGAGGGCTTGATCTACAATCTTGTTATAGTCACTTAGGACAGGGGCTAGGGTGTCCCCAGTTCAGGGTGCTCTCTTCCGTCACAGCATATAGTTCAAGCAAATACAAGTTATTAAACAGCAACCAATTTAAAAAATAAGAAAAAAATGGGAAAGGTTAGAGGAAAACACGTCACCCCCGCTCTGTGGGCACAGCGACACCACAGACAGCTGTCTCTGGAATGTCAGGGCAATGCACAGTCTCTCCCTCACACCTCCGCGGCCTTCTGCCCAGTCCCTGGCTGTGCTGCAGGGATGCCGCAAGTTGGACATTTGATCTGGTGGTGGCCACATGCCCTCAGGCTCTGGGTGCAAGGACCCTTCTTCCCAGCGTCATCTCCCTCCCACCCTTGGTGGGTTAATGATTCCCCCTCCAAGTCTGGCCTCCCTACATTTGACCTTCTGCCCAGGGTCCCCCTCATTCTCCCAAGCTGCTCTCCACACCTGACTCCACAATGCTCCAGCCCCAGCAGTGCTGATACTCTACTCCCTGCTCCGTGGGGCGCTTCTCTGGCCCCTCTGGTTAGGGCGCCCACACCTCTGCTTCCAACTCAGATCTCTGCAGGGTTGGTGCTTCCATTTAGACATCTTAGGCAGTCGCCTAGGGCGCTAGGATTTGGGGGGGGGGGGGGGCATTTCGACACCCTCGACGGCAATTCGGCGGCAGGGGGTCCTTCCGTGCTCCGGGTCTTCGGCGGTAATTCTGCGGTGGGTTCTTCACTCACTCCGGGATCCGCTGCCAAAGTGCCCCTAAGACCGGGAGCCGCGGAAGGACCCCCGCCTATGGTGCCAAAAACCCTAGCGCCGCTCCTGGATCTCTCGACTGTTTCTCTGGCTGCTGTGGCTGCTCCCAGCATGGGCCTGCTCCTGGGATGCTTCTGTGACCGTGCCAGCTCTGCCTGGCATGGCGGTTCCCCAGCTCTCCTTAGCATGGCCCCGCTCTGGCCCTGGCATCCCCAGCTCACACGGAGGATGGGACCACCCTGACGTCCCCCTTGGCCTTCCTGTGCTGTCAGTCAGGCTGACTGGGAGCGCTGGCCTCTCCCCATTGCCCCTGGGGCCTGTCACTCTCAGGGACCTGGTTTCCCATCGACCATTCATTTAGGTACTGAGAAAGGGCCAATCAAAAATGCTCAAGAAGTTTTAGTGAAGGGCCAACAGTCCCCTGACATTCTCCCTTGCTAATATTCTGCCACAGCCATTATATTACAACCAGCACATCTAGGCCCCATGTTAACAAGATTAACCAGCATCACGTTATATAAAAAAGCCATTAACAATCAATAATTGAACATTTAACAACCAATGTCCACTTCTTTCTACTATACATCACAGTATTCATTACAACACCACTTAGAACAAATAACATAATCATCTCTAGGTTTACCAGGCAGTACACCCCTGGTAGTTCTCTGGGATCTTCTTAAAACTGGTGGTTTCTTGCCCAATTTTTCTATTCCCCTGTCCCTGGGTAACACCAGGACCATTTGAGGGATCTGTCCATTTTCAACAGGGTTTGGGTTTGCCCCATTGGTTTGTTTCCTTGGGACACGCTGCTCTATCCCTTCTATTAGCCCTGATCAGACTAATAGTCCAATATTTAACTGATCCCTATGTACAACTCTCCCAGGTCCAGTAGGGATAGTGTAAACCAGCAGTTTAGGATTGTTGTGGGTGACCACAGTGCGAGGATTTGACTCACACTTGTCCTGTTTTTTTTATTATATCTCTGGCATCTATGGTTGTGAAATAGGTACATGGTTACCAGGTTTGATGAGAGCACCACTGGAATTTTCATTTTCCTACTTTGGGCTGCAACTTTAGTTCTAGTGAGAGCAACTTTGCCGGCTGTTTTGGCCTGTCATGGACACCTTAGAGCCATTCATTGAAATTGGTCCCCTCATCTTTAGAAAAAAATGACTTCTTGTTGCTTCTCTGGCAGCACTCTTAAGTTAGCCATTTGAACAAGAGCCAGCCCTTGGAGCACCGTTTGAACTGGAACTGGCAGTCTCATACCATCCAGAATCATATCAATAATCCACATCTGCATTTGCATGCAAGCCAGGGACAAGAGAACATTGCTCTGTAGGACACCAACAGCCTGCAAGAGGTGGAGGTGATCCTTCTCTTAGGATTGTTCCCATTCCCCTAGAACCTGTGCCACCCCATTCTGTATGGAAATTAGCTGATCTTAGGATACCTTCAGGAGCACTGCTAAATCCTTTAGGTGTTGATCCATAGCTTTCATTTTATTTTCAGCCACTTCCTTATTTATATATAAAGAACTCCTACCCCAACACCATCTGTTCCTAAAATATCCCTTTCCTTTCAATCCATATGGGGTCTGGGAATATCATGAAGATTTATCCAATTCCTCAAGCCCTTTAGTATGATTGAATAGCCTTTCCACAGTGGGATTCCATTACTGAAATATTTGATAAGGTAAGATCCACAATTACCTTCTTCAGTGTGTGGGTTGGATTAATTACCAAAGTCAAGATAAATCACATCCATCGATTTCCCCATATCCACAGAGCCTGTTATCTCATTATAGAATAAAGGCTTCCCTTGATCTTCTGGCAGTGCTCTTACTAGCGCAGCCCAATGTGTCGTTAGCCTTCTTGACAACAAGGGCACATCGCTGACTCATACAGAATCATAGAATATTAGGGTTGGAAGGTGTAACGGGTTGGATCACAGAAACCCCTTGGGAGCTGCCAACTGATGTGCCAAGACTAATTCTGCCCCTGCCTTCCCTGCCAGCTCGGGACTCCAGAATAGTGGCGTAGCCAGGTTCTAAGAGCAGGGGGAGCAAACATCAAAAAGGCGCCCCACCTTGGCTCTTCCTCCGCTGCTCCGCGCCCCCTGCTTGGCTGGCTTCTCCGGCTGTGCCGCCTTCCCATGGCTCCTCCAGCCTTGCCACCCCCCCATGACTCCTCCAGCTGCGCTGTGCGCTGCCATGCAGTGCCTCCCCTCACTCCTGTGGCAGCGCCATCCCCCCATGAGTCCTCCGACCATGCCATCCCCCCATGGCTCCTCTAGCCTTGCCACCCCACCATGGCTCCTCCGGCCACGCTGTGGGCTGCCATGCTGTACCCCCCTCACTCCTCCAGCTGCGCCTTCCCCCCGTGAGTCCTCCGACCATGCCATCCCCCCATGGCTCCTCTAGCCTTGCCACCCGACCATGGCTCCTCCGGCCACGCTGTGGGCTGCCATGCTGTACCCCCCTCACTCCTCCAGCTGCGCTGTCCCTCCATGGCTCCTCTGACCATGCCGCCCCCCCATGGCTCCTCTGGCCGTGCTGCGGGCTGCCATGCTGTGCCCCCCCTCACTCCTCCAGCTGCGCCGTCCCCCCATGAGTCCTCCGACCATGCCATCCCCCCATGGCTCCTCTAGCCTTGCCACCCCACCATGGCTCCTCTGGCCATGCTGTGGGCTGCCATGCTGTACCCCCCTCACTCCTCCAGCTGCGCTGTCCCTCCATGGCTCCTCTGACCATGCCGCCCCCCCATGGCTCCTACGGCCATGCTATGGGCTGCCATGCTGTACCCCCCCTCACTCCTCCGGCTGCGCCGTCCCCCCATGACTCCTCTGACCATGCCGCCCCCCCATGGCTCCTCCCGCCACACTGTGGGCTGCCATGCTGTACCCCCCCTGACTCCTCCGGCCACGCCGAGCTGGTCCCCCATGGTTCCTCTGACCATGCCGCCCCCCCATGGCTCCTCCAGCCGTGCTGCGGGCTGCCATGCTGCGTCCCCCCTCGCTCCTCCGGCCACGCCAAGCCGGTCCCCCATGGCTCCTCTGGCCACGCCGCCCTCCCCCTTGCCTGCAGGAGCCCAGTGCCAGTGTAACGACACGAACAGTTCCTGATCCCAATTCCCTACTTTGGGGGTTCTGAGCAAGCTCACCCGAACTGAGCATGCCCAGTAACCTTTGCTGTTGCCACTGCCCTCTCTCTGCTGACCCTGCATGCCAAGCTTCAGAGCAGAGTGTGGGCCTCGACCACTGGCACCGTGGTAACCCCTAACTAAGGCGCCGCTTTTGGGAAAATGTGCTGAGAGGAAGCATCTGCTTCCCCTGCACCCCACTAGCTATGCTGCTGCTCCAGAACCCTGCCTGGTTGTGCCAGACATGCTTGCCGGCTACAAACACAGACCCAGGTCTGAACCATGTCCCACAAACTGCAGACTTAACTGAAAACAGCTTAAGAAGTGTTCCTGTCTCTGACACGCAGATGCCCAATTCCCAGTGGAGTCCAAACCCCAAAGAAATCTGTTTTACCCTGTATAAAGCTTACACAGGGTAAACTCAAAAACTGTTCATCCTCTAGAACACTGATAGAGAGATATGCACCCCTCCTCCCCATACATACTCTGAGTTTATTAATAGGTAAAAAGTGATTTTATTAAATATAGAAAGTAGGATTTAAGTGATTCCAAGTAGTAACAGACAGAACAAAGTGAATTACCAAGCAAACTAAAAGAAAACATGCAAGTCTATCCCTAATACAGTAAGAAAACTGAATACAGATAAAACATCCTCCTCAGAGATCTTCCAGTAAGTTTCTTTTACAGACTAGCCTCCTTCTAGTCTGGGTCCAGCAGTCACTCACACCCCCATGGTTACTGTCCTTTTTTCTAATTTCTTTCAGGTATCCTCTAGGGGTGGAGAGGCTATCTCTGGAGCTAGCTGAAGACAAAATGGAGGAGTCTCCGAGGGATTTAAACATACTTTCTCTTGTGGGTGCACACCCCTCCCTCCCCCTGTGTAGAATCCCAGCTACAAGATGGAGTTTTGGAGTCACATGGGCAAGTCACATGTCTATGCATGACTCAGAACTTACAGATAGCAGCCATGGTTCACATGCTACCTTGAACTGACCAAATGCCTTACTAAGGCTATTTAAAATTAAACCAATATACAGCCAATATTCATAATTCAAATACAAAAATGATATATACATATAAATAGGATGAATAGATTTAGTAGATCGTAACCTTTACAGAGATATGTTACATGGCATATGTAGAATAAAACATACAGCAGTTATGCCATATTTACCTTCATAAGCATACTTCCATAAAGCCTTATGGGGTGCAACATCACACCAGTCATCAAAATTGGTCACTTCATTCTTAGAAGAGATTTCTTGATGCTTCTCTGGCAGCACCCTAAAGTCAGCCACCTGTGCACCACACACCCTTTGCCCTCAGTCAGCTGCAGCGGCACAGGAGGCGGCGAACAGAGCGGCTAACAGGGGTCCTATATAAGGAGCCAGGCACTCAGGCAGCGGCACAGTCATCTGCAGCGGCACAGGAGGCGGCGAACAGAGCGGCTAACAGGGGAGTTTCAGTGGGAGTTTCCAGGGGGAGGTTGCAGGGGAGAGCAAGGCAGAGGAACCGGGAAGGCAGACCAGGGAAGAGGCAGCCCTGAGCTGGTCGGTGGCCTGCGGTGCGGTGTGAGCTGTGGATTGCCAGGCACAGAGTTGCAGCGCTACGATGGAGGCAGAGGCAGCAGGTGCAGACACACTGAGGATGACTGGGTGCGGCAGCTGCGGCATGTACATGGTCCTAGAAGGAGCACCTGAAAGGAGTTTCATCTGCATGAAGTGTCGTCTGATAGAGCTGCTGGAGGAAAAGGTAAGGGGACTGGAGATGCAAGTGGAAACTCTGGCTGAGTTTAGAAGGGGATTTGAGCAGATGATGGACCACAGACTTGATGAGGCACAGGGGACAAGCTCAGGCGAGCGGACAAAAGCAGGACCTAAGGATTCTGAGGAGGGACTGCTGGGTGAGGAAAGTGGACGGTGGAAGCATGTCACTAGGAGAACCAGACAGAGGATAAGACGGGCCAGCGATGGACAAATAGAACTCAGGAACAGGTTTGCTGAGTTGGGAAATGTAGATGGAACACAGCGGGCTGCTGAAGGAGTTACGGCAAGGAAGAAGAGGCAAGCAGCTAGTCCTGCAGATGGAGGGGAGCAGTCAGTGGAGGCGACATCAAGTACGAGCCCTAGGAGGATTGTGAGGTCGAATACAAATCAGGAGGAATCACGGCCAGCTGCTGTGGGGGATAGACCGGAGAATCGCATTGTCACCAGGAAAAGGCAAGTCTACGTGATTGGAGACTCTCTACTGAGAAGAGTAGACAGGCCTGTAACTAAACCGGATCGGGAGAACAGAAGAGTGTGCTGTCTGCCGGGGGCTAAGATACAGGACGTGGACTTGAGCCTGAATACGATCTTAGCGGGAGCGGGAAAAAATCCATTGATTATCCTTCATGTGGGAACGAACGATACCGCTAGTTACTCACTGGACAGTATCAAGGAGGACTATTTCAGACTGGGGAAGAGGCTTAAAGACATCGAGGCTCAGGTGATCTTCAGTGGGATTCTGCCGGTTCCTAGAGCGGGGCGACGAAGGAGGGACAAGATTATGGCGATCAACAGATGGCTCAGGGAGTGGTGTTATAAGGAGGGCTTTGGGATGTACGGTCACTGGGACGCATTTACGGATAGACGACTGTTTGCTCAGGATGGACTTCATCTCAGCAAGGAGGGAAATAGGATTCTAGGATGGAGGCTCGCCGACCTCATCAAGAGGGCTTTAAACTAGAAAGTTGGGGGAGATGGTTGGGAAATGTTCGGGAGATCTCCACGCCAGAACATAACCTGGAGAGGGAAGTAAACAAAGTGAGCGGGGATACCCTTGTGGCCCCAAGATTTGATCCAAGGAGGAATAGTGGAGTAGAAACCAGAGTAACGGGTGATGCTGGTGGCAGACAGTTTGTGCACGACGGGGGAAAGAATGTCACTGACGCCAAACGCCGAAAATTAAAAGGTTTGTACACTAATGCGAGGAGCCTAGGGAACAAGATGGAGGAACTGGAGTTACTCGTGCAGGAAGTCAAGCCGGATATTATAGGGATTACCGAAACCTGGTGGAATGGTACTCATGACTGGAGCACGGGTATTGAAGGCTATGTGCTGTTCAGAAAAGACAGGAAGAAAGGCAAAGGTGGGGGAGTAGCCTTGTACATCAATGATGAAATTAAATGTAGCGAAATAAGATGCGATGGAATGGATAACACGGAGTCCGTCTGGGCAAAAATCACGCTGGGTAAAAAAGCAACTAGAGCTTCCCCTGAGATAGTGCTTGGGGTGTGCTACAGACCGCCGGGATCGGATTGGGATATGGATAGAGACCTCTTTAATGTCTTTAATGAAGTAAACACAAAGGGGAAATGTGTGATTATGGGGGACTTCAACTTCCCGGACATAGACTGGAGGACGAGTACTTGCACGAATAATAGGGGTCGGATTTTTCTGGATGTGATAGCGGATGGATTTCTTCATCAAGTAGTTGAAGCACCTACGAGAGGGGATGCCATTCTAGACTTGGTGTTGGTGAGCAGTGAGGACCTCGTAGAAGAAATGGTGGTAGGGGACAACCTTGGTTCGAGTGATCATGAGCTGATTCAGTTCAAACTAGATGGAAGGATAAACAAATGTAGATCTGCGATTAGGGTTTTTGACTTCTCGAGGGCTAATTTTAAAGAGTTAAGGAAATTAGTTAGCGAAGTGGATTGGACGGAGGAATTAGTGGATTTAAATGTGGAGGAGGCCTGGAATTACTTTAAGTCACAGCTGCGGAGACTGTCGGAAGCCTGCATCCCGAGAAAGGGGAAAAGAACCATGGGCAGGAGTTGCAGGCCAAACTGGATGAGCAAGCAACTCAGAGAGGGGATTAGACAAAAGCAGAAAGCTTACAGGGAGTGGAAGGAAGGCAGGATCAGTAAAGAAAGCTACCTTGCTGAGGTCAGAACATGTAGGGATAAAGTGAGGAAGGCTAAAAGCCGCATTGAACTGGAACTTGCAAAGGGAATCAAAACCAATAGTAAAAGGTTCTACAGCCACATAAATAAGAAGAAAACAAAGAAAGAAGAAGTGGGGCCGCTATACACTGAGGATGGAATGGAGGTTAAGGATAACCTAGGCATGGCCCAACATCTAAACAAGTACTTTGCCTCGGTTTTTAATAAGACTAGTGAGGAACCTTGCGATGATGGAGGGATGATAAACGGGAATGTGGATATGGAAGTGGATATTACTGCAACTGAGGTAGAGGCCGTACTTGAACAGCTTGATGGGTCGAAGTCGGAGGGCCCGGACAATCTCCACCCGAGGATATTAAAGGAACTGGCGCGTGAAATTGCGAGCCCGTTAGCGAGAATTTTTAAGCAATCGATAATCTCGGGTGTTGTGCCGTATGACTGGAGGATTGCTAATGTAGTTCCTATTTTTAAGAAAGGGAAAAAGAGTGATCCGGGTAATTATAGGCCTGTTAGCTTGACGTCTGTAGTATGTAAGGTCTTGGAAAAAATTTTAAGGGAGAAAGTAGTTAAGGACATAGAGGTCAATGGTAATTGGGACGAACTGCAACACGGATTTACTAAAGGTAGATCGTGCCAAACCAATCTGATCTCCTTCTTTGAGAAGGTGACGGATTACTTAGATAAAGGAAATGCGGTAGATATAATTTACCTAGATTTCAGTAAGGCGTTCGACACGGTTCCACACGGGGAGCTGTTAGTTAAATTGGAAAAGCTGGGAGTGAATATGCAAGTTGTAAGGTGGATAAGGAACTGGTTAAAGGGGAGACTCCAGAGGGTCGTATTGAAAGGTGAACTGTCAGACTGGAAGGAGGTCACCAGTGGAGTCCCTCAAGGATTGGTCTTGGGACCGATCTTATTTAACCTTTTTATTACTGACCTTGGCACAAAGAGCGGGAATGTGCTAATAAAGTTCGCGGATGACACGAAGCTGGGGGGTATTGCTAACACGGAGAAGGACAGGGATACTATTCAAGAAGATCTGAACCACCTTGTAAACTGGAGTAATAGAAATAGGATGAAATACAATAGTGAAAAGTGCAAGGTCATGCATTTAGGAATTAATAATAAGAATTTTGGATATACGTTGGGGGCGCATCAGTTGGAAGCGACGGAGGAAGAGAAGGACCTTGGGGTACTGGTTGATAGCAGGATGACTATGAGTCGCCAATGTGATACGGCTGTTAAAAAAGCAAATGCGATTTTGGGATGCATCAGGCGGGGTATTTCCTGCAAGGATAAGGAGGTGTTAGTACCGTTGTATACGGCGTTGGTGAGACCCCATCTGGAATACTGTGTGCAGTTCTGGTGTCCCATGTTCAAGAAGGATGAATTCAAACTGGAACAGGTTCAGAGACGGGCTACGAGGATGATCCGAGGAATGGAAAAACTGCCTTATGAAAGGAGACTCAAAGAGCTTGGCTTGTTTAGCCTGGCCAAAAGAAGGCTGAGGGGGGATATGCTCGCCCTATATAAATATATCAAGGGGGTTAACGTTAGGGAGGGAGAGGAATTATTTAAGTTTAGTACTAATGTAGCCACGAGGACGAATGGGTATAAACTGGATATTAGGAAGTTTAGACTTGAAATTAGACGAAGGTTTCTGACCATTAGGGGAGTGAAGTTCTGGAATAGCCTTCCGAGGGAAGTAGTAGGGGCAAAAGACTTTCCTGGCTTTAAGACAAAGCTTGATAAGTATATGGAGGGGATGTTATGATAGGATCGTCAATTTGGGCAATTGATCTTGAATTACCACCAGACAGGTCTGCTCAATGATCTGCGGGGAGATGTTGCATGCGATGGGTACTGAGTTGCTGCGGAGAACTCCTTCTTGGGTGCTGGCTGGTGACTCTTGCCCACATGCTCAGGGTTTAGCTGATCGCCATATTTGGGGTCGGGAAGGAATTTTCCTCCAGGGCGGATTGGCAGGTGCCCTGGAGGTTTTTCGCCTTCCCCTGCAGCGTGGGGCACGGGTCGCTTGCTGGTGGTGTCTCTGCAGCTTGAGGTCTTCAAACCATTTTTGAGGATTTCAATAACTCGGTTCTGGGATAGGGGTTGTATAAAATTGGATGGGTGGGGTTCTGTGGCCTGCCTTGTGCAGGAGGTCAGACTAGATGATCAGATTGGTCCCTTCTGACCTATGAGTCTATGAGTCTATGAGTTTAGAAGACTCACCAGTACTTTTCCTTTGATTGCATTATTCAGTATATTGGCTTGCTGGAGCAAATAAGGTAGGCTTGCCCTAGATGTTGGCTCCACAAGCACTCAATATCCATTGCACGGTCCTTAAGCACGTAACTCCCATTGATTTGGGTGTTCAGGAGCTCAGCAGATTGGCTGGAGAGAGGTATCTATTTCCATGTGGGATTGTCAGCTATGAGCCCTCTGCTGGAGAAAGGTGCCTAGGAAAGGTCAGCATTTTCTAGTGACAGATGCAAGAGAGATGTGGGAGACTCAGATCCAAAATCTATGTTCTACCTGCTTTGGAGCAGAGACATAACACATATCTCCCACATGAGTGCCCTGAGCAGCCCACAAATGGCTATTCTGACTGGGGTGCTCAGTCTCTCCAGCTTGTGCTGTTTCACTTTATACAAACAAACATTCAGCAGAGCAGGGACTTGAATCTGGGTCTCCCACATTCTAGGTGAGGGTGCTAAACCACTGGGCTATTGAGATATTCTGGGGGTGCAGACACATGGACACACATGCAAACAGACACACACACAGACACACGTACACAAGCATACACTTGGATGCACACACACTGACCCACATGCAAGCACACACACAGTCTCACATGTGCACACACACCTGCACACACATGCAAACAGACACACACACAGACACACGTACACACAAAGACCCACAGATGCGCACACACACTTGGACCCACATTCACACACAAACACACATACACACATGGATGCACATGCAAACACACACATTCCCAACCCACAGGGTCCCATCAGGGAGGCATGCTCTGAGAATACCTAATAGATGGGGCCTACTGGGGAAATGGGAGGGAACACCTCACTGGAGAATCCCACCAGAATTGAGGTCTTAGTGAAGACTCTGAGCAGCTCGTTAGCTGTGGAGCTGTGTCAGTACTCAGGTTACTTTGTGCAGGCTACTGGCAGAACATAGGCTCCTACAGGGTAAGGTAGCAGATAAGCTACGGCTTTGAGGAAGATAATGCTAAGCAGGGGGAGGGATAGCTCAGTGGTTTGAGCATTGGCCTGCTAAACCCAGCGTTGTGAGTTTAATCGTTGGCAGGGCAATTTGGGGGTTGGTCCTGCTTTAAGCAGCAGTTTGTCCTGAGTTTCACCTCGTCATCTATGTCCCACTGGAAAGGGGGCAGGGCCTCAGAGTTCCGCTTAAAAGCAATAAGAAAGGTAGAAACCCCATGAGTTAATGAGCTGTACACAGACCTATTCCCCAGTCTGTCATGCTGACACAGCACAGTAAGGCCAGGAAAGGATTCAATGTCACTTTATCTGTCCTGTAATTAACTTAGGGAAGAGGGCCCAGCACCATTTCACCAGACAGTTCTGCATGGAGATCAGTCTCCGAGCCAGAGCACAAGGAGAAACATTAGATCTCTTTATGAATAAAGAGCCGGAGCAGCCTGTCCTGGATCTGTTTGGTCCTCACCCTGTAGATGATGGGGTTTAGCATGGGGGACACCAGGAGGTTCACATTGCCAGTGAGAACTCAGAAATGCAGGGCCACATTCTGGCCAAATCAGTATGTGAGGGAGGAGAAGAGAGCTGAAATGAAAAAGGCTAAGATGGAACAGAGGTGGGAGCTGCAGGTCCCAAAGGTCTTGAGCCAGGCATCCTTTGTCAGGAGGCTGAAGATGGCCCTGAGGATCTGGGTATAGGACAAGGCAACAAAAAACATATCCAGACCCTTTACACAGAATAGCACAAAGAGGCCATAATAACTGCTGATGGTGATGATCAGCGCAAGCCAGCTTCACCACAGCTGTATGTGCACAGTATGTATCGGGTATGATGTTGGTTTCAGAATATGGCCACTGCCTTGTCAGGATGAGATAGGGCAGTATGATCATGCCACCAAGCAGCACCACAGCCAAGTCAATCTTGGCCACCACGTGGTATGCCAGGACAGTGCAATGTCTGAGGGGATCACAGATGGTCACATAGCAATCAAAACCCATGGCCATGAGGATCCCAGACTCCATCACCGAGAACAAGTGAATGAAGTACATCTGGGTGAGGCAGGTACTGAAATCGATCTCCCTCGAATTGAACCAGAAGGTGCTCAGCATTTTGGGCAGCATGGATGTAGACAACACCAGGTTGGTGATGGCCAGCATGCAAAGGAAATAGTACATGGGGGCATGGAAGCTCCTCTCCCTCTTTATGATGAACAGGATGGTGAGGATCCCCGAGACAGCTATGATGTACATAGCACAGAAGGGGATGGAGAGCCAGACATGAGCCCCCTCCAGGCCAGGAATGCCCAGCAGGATGAAGGTAGAGGGGTTGGTGAAGTCGGTTGTGTTAGAATCTGACATGGAGTAAAGGAGAAGGTGTCCAACTCTGAGGCAGAACGGTGTCTCTTGCATTTACTGTATGTTCCTCTGAATTTGTATATGTGCCCCGGCTCTAGGGTGATGGTCACAGTACCAATGCCTGAATGGAGAGGAAATGTTAATAGGAGACACTACGTGCACAACTGGTGACTGTTCTCATGGGTGAAGGAAATTGGTCACTCTTCACACACTGAAAAAAAGACATTTTCACTATTCAGATAAATGAATTATTAACAACTGACACTGCTAATGCCAAGTCCACATTTTATGGCGCTCAAAACCTAAGAGTGAAAAAGAAACAAAGCTTTGACAAAACATTACCAGAGGGAAACATCCCAATTAGAACTCACCTCATGGGAAACACCTGAGCATCATTGATAGCAGCTCCATGGAAACAGTGGCTTATTTGCAGCCGTGGCCAAAACAAAGACAATGTTCAGATGCCCAAGGAGGGGAATGGATAATACCCTGCTCTGGACATGCGCTCCGTTGTGGACACTCGTTCTCTATATAGTGTATAGCCAATGGACAGGGGATTTCTGAGACAGGCTAAGAGAAGGGGAGAGGCCACCATATGCCGACAGAGTGTTGAGCATAGAGAAGAGACAAAGAAGGGGGCTTATGATAGATGAGAGATAAATAACGAATGGAACTGATTACATTCAAATGGACAAATACAGAACAGTTCCCGACCAGTAATATCTATAGACACTTAGTTTCAGAGCGTTAGCTGTGTTAGACGATATCTGCAAAAACAACAAAGAGTCCTTGTGGCACCTCAGAGACTTACAAATTCATTTTGGACTAAGCTTTCATGGGCTAGAACCTACTTCATCAAATGCATGGAGTGGAAAATACAGGAGCACGTATAAATACATGAAAAGATGTGAATTGTCTTACAGAGTGTGAAGTCAGTCTAAGGAGGCAATTCACTTAGTGTTTCAAAAGGGCTAATTCCCCAAAGGAGAGGCAAAAGATCAATAAAAGTGATTGAGAGGAACAATTTCAAGATTAAAAATGAGAATGAAAATTGGGAGTTCTTGAAGAAGAGTTTATGAGATTGGCAAAAATTCACTATTCCACTATCAAGAAAGTAGAGAATTTTGGACAAAAAACTTGGTTTACTGACAAAGTGAAGGCAACAATTGGGACGGGGCGTTGCGGGGGAGAGGGAACAGAATGGTTAGAAATATATAACATATGGGGAAAAGGGAAAATAGAGAGCAAATAATACAAATTGGAATTTATGAAAATTCATAAGAGATGCTAAAAACGTCATAGAAAAATCCAGGTTTTGCAGGTTTAAGAATCACAAAAAGGAACTTATTAAAGTATTTTGAGAACAAAAGAAATCCTAGAAAAGGTTTAGCTCAATTCTTTGAGGGAGAAATAAAGTTTGTTAATGTTGCAGGAAAGGTAGATACCTTCAATATATAATTGTGTTCTGCATTCGGAAAGAAGCAGAATGAGAAACATATATCACCTAAGATGATAAAATACTTCCCAGTCCATTAGAAGACAAGGATGGCGACAAACAGCATCTACAATTGAATCGTAGAGTTCCAAACACCTGAGTTACGACTGGCTGATCAAGAGCACATCTCACTGGGAACCAGAGGTACACGGTGAGGCAGCCGGAGAGCCAAAAGGAAAAGAAAACGGGGGAGGGAGAACAGAACAGATCTGGGTTAAATGTAAAATATTCAATTAAAAAAGGGAAAGTTTAAAAAAAAGATTTTACAAAATTAATAAAGAATGGAAAAGCTGGGCTGGGATTAGTTAAAAAAAACATAGGAATATAATTAATGCCAGTCAACAACATGGTGTATGGAAAACATGTCTTGTCAGATAAACCCGATTTTATCCTGAAATGAGAACACACTTTTGATCAACCAAGGGAACCAAGCAGATGCAATACACTTTGATTTCTCTGAGGCGTTTGTTTCAGTAGGTGGAAAAATTCAGATAAAAAAATGCACACTATACAATATCAGTAGAGCACATGTAAAGTGGACCAAAAACTGGCTAACTGAAAGATCTTAGGAAACAGTTGTCAATGGGCCATTGTTAATTTTTCTCTTTGATTCCAGATCATTGATGAAAATATTGAATAGTGTTGGGCCAAAAACGGATCCCTGCAGAACCTCATAAAAACACGCACCCTCTCCAATTTTTCAACATCATTTCTGAAATGTGGAACCTGGGAGTGGAAACAGTCAGTGTGGAGGTAAAATCATTCTCTTGCTCCAACTCACCACTCCCCTGTTTATATATCCAAGGATCTCATCAGTGCTTTTGGCAACAGCATCAAGCTGGGAGCTCACAATGAGTTGGGTGTCTACAATGACCCCTAAATCCTTTCCACGGTCCCTGTGTCCCATAATGCAGTGCCGTGGTCTGTGGATCAAGACTGCATTCCCTCTTCCAAGAGGATCCCTTTGCATTTGTCTGTATTAAAATATTTTGTTTCCATGGCCCCAGCTCACCATATGTTCCAGGTCAATCAATGTGCCTGCCCCAGCCTCCTTTTTGTAACCAATCTGCCAATCTTTGGGTCATCTGTAAATTTTATCTGCAGAGAGAGTGACTTAAGGAGCTTCATTTATTCATCTTAAATATCAATAACATACTCTTTAATCTACTGAAGAAAGGAAAAGCAGGACCCAATCACTGGAATCTGAAGCCAAAAATATTATAGTTGGAAATAAGGGCTAAATGATTACCACTCTGGACGATTAACATTTGCAACACACTGCGAAGAGAAGTGGTGGGTTCTCCAACTCCCCATGCCAGCAGATCCAGACTGGATGCTTTTCTGGAAGATCTGATTAAGGACTCATCTACACTTAAAAAGCTACAATGGTCCTGCTCGAGTGCTTCAATGTTGACACTACTTATACGGACAGCAGAGGTTCTCCTGTCAAAGTTGTTAATCCATCTCCCCAAGAGGGAAAGCTAAGTCCATTGAAGAATTCTTCTGTTGACCTAATGCCTTCTACACCAGGGTTAGGTTGATATAGCTACATTTTCAGGGGTGTTGATTTTTTCAGAAAAGGGAAATGGAAATCATGGGAGGTGATAGTACTCAACTACCAGGCACTGGTTAGGCCTCAGCTGGAGCATTGTGTCTAGTTTGGGTCACCGATGTATAGGAAGGATGTAGAGAAATTGGAAAGGATCCAGAGGCAAGCGACAATGATGATCAAAGGGATAGAGGACAAGGCATACGAGCAAGGGCTGAAGCAACCATTTGTGTTTGGTTTGGAAAAGAGGAGATTGAGGGAGAGATGGGAGCAGTCTTTGGATACTTGAAAGGCTGCGATAAGAAAGATGGAGGAATTACATCTGAGGAAAAACTTCCTAACTTTAAGAACAGGAGGACAGTGGAACAGACACTTTGTGAGGTTGTGTAAGCTCCTCCCCTGGAGGTATCCCTAAGGTGGCGGGACGCCAGTCTCTCTAGGATGGTTTAGACACAACACATCCTACATATTGGTAGCCGGTTAACTCCATGGCTCTATGATTCTGTAAAGTAAAATCCTAGATTGGAGCAGGGCTTAGTCACACAGATGTTATAAGGCTCGACTCAAGGGTAACTGGGTAAAATTTAGTGGTCTGTGTTATACAGGACATCAGGCTGGATGATCAAATCGCCCCTTCTGACCTTAAATCATATGAATCTTTCAGCAAAGAAAGTAAATCAGGCATTTGTATTTACTCTGTTTCACAACACACAAACAAGGGAACATTCAGTTACATAGAAAATCTGAAAGTCTAACACCCAATACCTGTTTGACCTGTGGAACTCATTAGCACTGACATTATTGAAGTAAACAGCTTAGCCATTGTAGGTGGTTCTGGGGGGCTCCCTTAGTTAAGGCTTTCTGAGAGCTTCAATTAGGAGATCTCATTTTATTTTTTTTTAAGTTTGCCAGACTGTAACGATTAGGACTTACATTTGCAATGCTGGGTGTCTCCTCCTGGCTAAATTGTGTTTTCAATGTTTCAGGCATAACAGTTCAGCCAAAGTCTCAAATGAAGCTAGGAGAGTGCTGCCCATGTTCAAAAATTCTTATAATTATTCCTCAATTCTTTGCAGCAGATAAAAGTCAGGTAATGACCTCCCCTCCCCCCGCACACACACACTTTTAACAGACAAAACCTAAAATTGCTAGAGGAGGGAGCGGGCAGTGTCTGTGCATTAACACACAGCTGGCTCCTGAGTTCTTTATTCAGTTCTTACTCCAAGGGAAATTTTGCCTTAGTGGGTCCTGAGCAAAATACAGGGCATGGCCTCCAAATTTGGCCTTGTACTGTCCATCTACTAACATCTTTCATCATGAAGGATCCACTAAAATACATCTGCCTCAGGCCGTGAGGCCATTGGCAGGGGCAGCTTGGTGTTCACAGAAAGGAATGACATTTTGGACAGTGATACGGGTCAAACTCAGCCCTGTGGCAAGGGCCTGGGATTTTTAATGGCTGTGCAGATCATTAAGGACAATAGACTTATTCTCTATCCCATCAGGCTCATGTTGCTCTTGGTTTGTCCAGCAGGTGAACTCACCAGCTAGAGATGGGAACCTGTGAATTGCGAAGTGGAAGTGTCTTTCTTGGGAATCCCCATCAGGTAGCCATATCCCACACCTCTCTCACCCCAGCGCCTGCAACAACATCCCACGCCGAGAGCTGATGCAGGGCTCTGTGCAATCCCAGTGGGGTTCGCTCAGCCTCTAGGGGAGAAGTGTCATCTGGATGCAAAGAGGCTGGAGACCGGAGACACTCTAGCCAATGTCTTTCTTTCCATGTCTGCACTGCTGTGTTTGTTGTCCAGCTTTAAGAGTAAACAGTAATTAAAGGACCTTTCCAAAGGGAGATGAGAACTCTTGGGCTTTGAGCTGAGTCAGAGAGGAATTGGCTGCTCTGTGCATTTGTGTATATTTAAAAATTATAGTTGATTACGAAGAAAACTTGGGATAGTGCCTAGGCCTCCCTAGGGTCAGATGCTCTTTAAATGCCTAGGATGGCTTCGTAGATAGCAGACAGACCAATTCCCTGTGAGCTGCAGACTCAATTCCCTGGAGTCCCCACTAAAGAAAAACTCCAACAGGTCTTAAAAAGAAAGCTTTATATAAAAAGAAAGAAAAAAGGACATTAAAAATAGGCTCTGTATCAAGTAGACAATATACAGGATCAATTGCTTAAAAGAAAAATGAATAAACAGCCTTATTCAAAAAGAATACAATTTAAAACATTCCAGCAACTACACACATGTAAATACAAAAGAAAATAATATAAACCTATTGTCTTATTATCTTTGTACTTACAACTTGGAAACAGAAGATTAGAAAGCCAGGAGATAGAAAAATCACTCTTAGAGCTGAGAGGGCACAGACACAAGACAAAGAACAAAGAACTCACACCCAAAACTTCCCTCCACCCAGATTTGAAAAAGTCTTGTTTCCTGATTGGTCCTCTGGTCAGGTGTTTGGTTCCCTGTGTTAACCCTTTACAGGTAAAAGAACATTAACCCTTAGCTATCTGTTTATGACATCTCAGCAGCTCTTTCACAGCTGCCTTCCATATCTTACCAATCCATGGAATTACTTCCTCCTCTCTGTCTAATGGGTCATTAGCATTTTCATAGATAATCATTTTCAGCAGGATCGACCTCCTGTCCTAAAGAGACAGGGTTAGTTTTCTTTAAGCACGTCAGGAACAAACTCCTGAAAAATTAGGACCTGGATTGAGGTACCCTTCATTACCCCTCTCTCTGCCCCCGAGAGAGGGGGAGGTCAGTTACACGGTTCCCTCTCAAAGCCTGAACCACAGGCTGAGTGCCTGGGTACAGAGATGCTGAACCAGCCATTCTGTCCTGGGCATCCTCTCCCATGTGACCAGTGAGGAGACATTCCTGTACTCCCACTATTCCTTCCCCAGTTTCCTTATCTGGACCCTCTCCTAGGATACATAACTCTATACTCTCTAAGGTAGAATCTACCCCCTGCTTAGCATACCTGGTAGTATGGACAATTTTGTCACTGGCAGGCTTTAAGCCTCCTTCCTTCGAAAGGTGGTATTGCCTCCTCGTGCTTTCCCAAGACAAACCCTCGTACCAGAGGGGAGACCAGAGGAGAGGGAAGAGATAACAGGGCTGTGGTGAAGGAACAAAGGAGCCATCCTGGAGATGGAGCAATTGAAGGCCCTCAAGCAGTTGAAACTCTCTGGTAATGGTGCAGAGTCTGGGAAGAGACTCAGGCAGAGTTTTGAGATACATCTATGCAAGCAGCTGGGTTTGCTGACAGAGAAGACCAGCAGAAAATTGCAATCTTCTTAAAAAGTGCAGGAATTGAGGCAGTGGATGTCTTTATCAGCATGCAACTCAGGCTTTGTCTACACTAACAATTTTGTTGGTAAAACTTTTGGGAGTCATGGGTGTGAAAAAACACACCCCTGACCGATAAATGTTGCATCAGCGGGAGGCACTCATTGGACTTGGTTAATTATGCTGGCAGAAGTGGTCTATGGGACACATGTAGTATAAAACATATTCCAGATATGTCATATTTATACTCCTAAGCATATTTCTATGAAGCATTATTGGAGAGCCTGGCTCCCAGCCCATTCCCATTGCAGGGACCCTGCCTGCTAGAGACCCTCAGTCAGGAGGAAAGAGAGGAAGCTGAAACCTAAAACAATAAGTCACACAATGGTCTCTGCCCTCGGGACTCTGCTGAGACTTAGGGGTCACAAGCTGTATGATGCACAGCCTTGCACACCTGCCACACAACCCTGTACTCAACCCTCAGTTGCTTTTATACAGCTTCCTGGACTCCAGCTCTGCTCCTGATTGTCCTGTTGGCCCCAGTGCTGCATCCACTGCAGGCTACTTGTCAGACTGCAGCAGCTCCTTTCTCAGACTCGGGCAGAGAGAGACCAGCTGGGGGCTGGGGGCTGGGGGCAGAGAGGTGGAGATGATCCAGTGAGAGGTTGGGGATGGGGAGAAGAGCAGTGAGCGACAAGGGTGGACTTTGGAAGAAAAGGCAGAACAGAGGCAGGGCCTTGCTGGTAGAATTAAAAGGGGGCAGGGCCTTGGGGAAATAGGCAGGGCAGGGCATGGGCCCTCAGGGGTCCAGTTAAATGCAGTTGGAAGGATGGGAACCCTATGTTAGTTGTACACAGACCGATTCCCCAGTCTGTTGCGTTGACACAGCACAGTAAGGCCAGGAAAGGATTCAATGTCACTTTGACAGTCTAGTAAGTGATTCAGGGAAGTGGGCCCAGGCCTATCTCACCAGCCAGCTCTGAACGCAGTTTGGTCTGACAGTTAGAGCACCAGGATTACAATTCAGATGTCTTTATGAGAAAGGAACCAGAGCAGCCTGTCCTGGATCTGTTTGGTCCTCACACCGTAGATGATGGGGTTTAGCATGGGTGGCACCAGGAGGCTCACGTTGCCAATGAGAACATGGAAATGCAGGGCCACATTGTGGCCAAATCGGTATGTGAGGGAGGAGAAGAGAGCTGGGATGTAAAAGGCTAAAATGGAACAGAGGTGAGAGCTGCAGGTCCCAAAAGTCTTGAGCCGGGCGTCCTGTGTGGGGAGGCTGAAGATGGCCCTGAGGATCTGGGTATAGGACACAGCAATAAAAAACATATCCAGACCCCTGATGCAGAATAGCACAAAGAGGCCGTAGTAATTAGTGATGTGGGTGTCGGCGCAAGCCAGCTTCACCACTGCTATGTGCGTGCAGTGTATGTCGGGGATGATGTTGCTTTTGCAATATGGCCACTGCCTCGCCAGTAAGGGATAGGGCAGTATGAGCATGATGCCACGCAGCACCACGGCCAGGCCAATCTTAGCCACCACGGGGTTTGTCAGGGTGATGGAATGGCTCAGGGGATGGCAGATGGCCACATAGCGATCAAAAGCCATGGCCACAAAGATCCCAGATTCCATTGCTGAGAAGCAGTGAATGAAGTACAGCTGGGTGAGGCAAGCACTGAAATCGATCTCTCTGGAATTGAACCAGAAGATCGCTAGCATTTTAGGCAGGGTGGATGTGGACAGGACGAGGTCAGTGACAGCCAGCATGCAGAGGAAATAGTTCATGGGCCCATGGAGACTTGGTTCCCTCTTCACGATGAACAGGATGATGAAGTTTCCCAAGACAGCTATGACGTACATGGTGCAGAAGGGGATGGAGATCCACACATGGGCTGCCTCCAGGCCAGGAATGCCCAGCAGGATGAAAGTGGAGGGGTTGGTGAAGTCAGTTGTGTTGGAATCTGACATGGAGTAGGAGAGAAGGTGTCCAACACTGAGGGAGAATGGAGTCTCCTGCACGTACTATACGTTCCTCTGATTTCCTTAATGTTCTCAGGCTCTAGGGTGATGGTCGCAGTACGAATGCCTGGATGGAGAGACAATGTTAATATGAGACACTACACACACTATGGGGGGGGGTTGTTATGAGGGGTGAAAAAGAAACAAAGCTTTGATAAAACATGTACCGGAGGGAAATATCTCCACTAGAACTCACATTATGGGAAAGACCTGGTCGCCACTGATGGCAGCTCGGCTCATTCTTAGCAGTGGTCAAAACAAAGAGAATGTTCAGATGCCTAAGGAATGGGATGGAGAATAATCTGCTCTGGACACACACTCAGTTGTGGACATTCAGTCTCTATAAAGGATAAAGCCGATAGAAAGGGGATTTCTGAGACAGGCTCTGAGAATGGGAGAGGCTGCCAACAGACTGTGAAGTCTGGGCCTGTTTAGTTTAGAGAAGAGACCAGTAAGAGGGTATATGATAGAGGAGAGGAAAATAAAAAATGGAACTGGTGACATTCCAATGGACAAACACAGATCCGTTCCCAGCCAGTTATATCTATAGATGCTTAGTGTTTCAAAAGGGTTATGCAGCGAGAGGATGAGTCACCAGCGTGGCACCTTCTGCTCGTCATCTCAGGAATTAGCTCTCCAGCATATGGAGCGCCTCCTCCTGGAATCTGGCCCCCGTGTCCCTTCTGGACCCATCTGCCTCTTTACCTTGGGGTCCTGCCCCCTGGCAATGCCCCCACATTCTGGGTCTCCCCTCCCAAGGGAACCTCCAACCCTCTATGCCCACTTGCCTCAGTGGCTACTGCCACTCATCATCTAGCCCCCGCTCACTGGGGCAGAGTGAAGTCTGTCATGGCCACTCATCATTGGCAAGAGGGCTGGACCAGATGCCTCTGCCTAGTCCCAAGCTGCATCTCTGTAACCCCAGTACCTTTGTAGGTGTTCACCAAAGCCTGCAGCCTGGAGGTTTACCAGGCTGGAGCTCCCCAGCTCCCTTTGCCCATTTCCCCTGTACTGCTCCGATTCAGGTACCTCAATCCCAGGCAGCTATCCCTTCCCATGCCAGGGCTAGAGTGAGACTCTTCCAGCTCCTGGTCCCCAGCCCTCTTACCAGAGCCAGCTGAGCCCTAATTGAGCTGCCTCACCTGTGGTCAGCTACACAGGCACTTTCACTCCTTTTCCCAGCCACAGCCCTCTCCAGGGCTGCTTTTACTCTTGGCTCCCCAGGGCAGCCCTCTCCCAGGGCTGTTTTACCTCCTTCAGGGATGGAGCAGGGTGACCACCCTGCTACAGGCTAATTTCCCAAAGCAAAGGTAAAAGGTCAATAAAACTGATGGGGAGGAAACATTTGAAGAGAAAAAAAGAGAAGGAAAAGTGGGATTTCTTGTAGAACATTTAATTAGATTGGCAAAAAGCCACTAGTCCAGAAAGTAGAGAACTTTGGACAAAAATCCAGTTTACTGACAAAGTGAAGGCAGCAACTTGGGGGATGGGATGGCAAGGAATATTTAACAAATAGGGAAAAAGGAAAATAGAGAGAGCAAATAATACAAATTGGAATTTATGAAAATCATAAGGGATGCTAAAAACATTATAGAAAAATCCATGATTCCCAGTTCTAAGGATCACAAAAAGAAGGTTATTAAAGTATATTGAGAACAAAAGAAATCCTAGAAAAGGTTTAGCTCAATTCTTTGAGGGAGAAACAAAGTTTATTAATTTTTCAGGAAAGGTAGATACCTTCAATATATAATTGTGTTCTGCATTCGGAAAGAAGCAGAATGAGAAACATACATCACGTAAGATGATAAAATAGTTTCCAGTCCATTAGAAGACAAGGATGATGACAAACAGCATCTACAACTGAATCGTAGAGTTCCAAACACCCGAGTTACGACTGGCTGATCAAGAGCACATCTCACTCGGGACCAGAAGTACACGGTGAGGCAGCCGGAGAGACAAAAGGAAAAGAAAAGTAGGGGGGGAGAACAGGACAGATCTGGGTTAAATGTAAAATATTCAGTTAAAAAAGAGAAAGTTTAAAAAAAAGATTTTACAAAATTAAGCCAGAATGGAAAAGCTGGGCTGGGATTAGTTAAAAAAACATAGGTATATAATTAATGCCAGTCAACAACATGGTGTATGGAAAACATGTCTTGTCAGATAAACCCGATTTTATCCTGAAATGAGAACACACTTTTGATCAATCAAGGGAACCAAGCAGATGCAATACACTTTGATTTCTCTGAGGCGTTTGTTTCAGTAGGGGGAAAAATTCAGAGAAAAAATGCACACTATACAATATCAGTAGAGCACATGTAAAGTGGACTAAAAACTGGCTAACTGAAAGATCTTAGAAAACAGTTGTCAATGGGCCATTGTCAGTGGATGGAGGTGTTTTTATGAGGTTCTACAGGGATCCATTTTTGCCCCAACACTATTCAATATTTTCATCAATGATCTGAAAGCAAATAGAAAAACACTGCAGATAAACTTTACTGATGACCTAAAGATTGGCAGATTGGTTACAAAGAGGAGGCTGGGGCAGGCACATTGATTGACCTGGAACATTTGGTGAGCTGGGGCCATGGAAACAAAATATTTTAATACAGACAAATTCAAAGAGATCCTCTTGGAACATGGAATGCAGTCTTGATCCACAGACCAGGGCACTGCATTATGGGACACAGGGACCGTGGAAAGGGTTTAGGGGTCATTGTAGACACCCAATTCATTGTGAGCTCCCAGCTTGATGCTGTTGCCAAAAGCACTGATGAGATCCTTGGATACATAAACAGGGGAGTGGTGAGTTGGAGCAAGAGAAGGATTTTACCTCTGCACTGACTGTTTCCACTCCCAGGTTCCACATTTCAGAAATGATGTTGAAAAATTGGAGAGGGTGCAGAAAGAGCCACAAAAATTATTAGAGACTGGTGAAAATGCCGGTCAGAGAGAGTGACTTAAGGAGCTTCATTTATTCATCTTAAATATCAATAACATACTCTTTAATCTGCTGACGAAAGGCAAAGCAAGACCCAATCACTGGAATCTGAAGCCAAAAATATTACAGTTGGAAATAAGGGCTAAATGATTACCACTCTGGACGATTAACATTTGCAACACACTGCGAAGAGAAGTGGTGGGTTCTCCAACTCCCCATGCCAGCAGATCCAGACTGGATGCTTTTCTGGAAGATCTGATTAAGGACTCATCTACACTTAAAAAGCTACAATGGTCCTGCTCGAGTGCTTCAATGTTGACACTACTTATACGGACAGCAGAGGTTCTCCTGTCAAAGTTGTTAATCCATCTCCCCAAGAGGGGAAGCTAAGTCCATTGAAGAATTCTTCTGTTGACCTAATGCCTTCTACACCAGGGTTAGATTGATATAGCTACATTTTTCAGGGGTGTTGATTTTTTCAGAAAAGGGAAATGGAAATCATGGGAGGTGATAGTACTCAACTATTAGGCACTGGTTAGGCCTCAGCTGGAGTATTGAGTCTAGTTTGGGTCACCGATGTATAGGAAGGATGAAGAGAAACTGGAAAGGATCCAGAGGCAAGCGACAACGATGATCAAAGGGATAAAAGGCAAGCCAGATGAGCAAGGGCTGAAGCAACCATTTGTGTTTGGTTTGGAAAAGAGGAGATTGAGGGAGAGATGGGAGCAGTCTTTGGATACTTGAAAGGCTGCAATAAGAAAGACGGAGGAATGTTATTCTGTCTTGCTGCAGAGCACAGGACAACAGGCAGTGGGTTCAAACTCCAGCACAGAAGATTTAGATTATATCTGAGGAAAAAAAAAACTTCCTAACTTTAAGAACAGGAGGACAATGGAACAGACGCTTTGTGAGGTTGTGGAAGCTCTTTCGCTGGAGATATCCCAAAGGTGGTGGGACGCCAGTCTCTTTGGGATGATTTAGACACAACACATCCTACATCTTGGCAAGGGGTCAGACTAGCCCACCCTTTCATTCCTTTCTAACCCCATAGCTCTATGGTTCTATAATGTAAAATCCTAGAGTGAAACAGATCTTAGTCACATACAAGTTATGAAGTTTGATTCGGGGTAATTATGTAAAATTGAATGGCCTGTGTTATACAGGATGTCAGGCTGGATGATCAAATGGTCCCTTCTGACCTTAAATCATATGAATCTATGACAAAGAAAGTAGATCAGGCATTTGTATCTACTATGTTTCACAAAACACGAACAACTGAACATTTAATTACATTGAAAATCTGAATATTTAACACCGATAAAAGAAAATAGTTTACATTATACTTATTTGGCCTCTGGTACTCCGTTCCAATGACATTACTGGAGCAGACAGCTTAGCTGAATGGGACTCACAAGTGGATTGGCCATTGTAGGTAGTTCTGCTGGCACCTTTATTTAAGGCTGTCTGACCCCTTCAGTTGAGAGATCTCATTTTCTATTGTTTATAAGTTTGCCAAATTTTAACTGTTTGGACTTATATTTGCAATGCTGAGTGTCTGCTTCCGGCTTAATTGTGATTGGAAACAATACAAAGCAGAACACAAGACATAACAGTTCAGCTGACTTCTCCAATGAAGCTAGGAGAGAATATGTCTTGTCCATGTTGAAAAATTCCTATAATTATTCCAGTGAAGTGCCCTTCCACCTAAATGATTTGCAGCATATAAAAGTCAGGTAACGACTCCCTCCCCCCACCCTCAACCCAGTTAACAGCCAGAGCCCCGAGATGCAAGGGGAGAGGAATTGGCAGTGTCTGTGCATTAACACACAGCTGGCTCCTGAGGTCTTTACTCAGTTCTTACTCCAAGGGAAATTTTGTTTCAGTGGGGCCTGAGCAAAATACAGGGTGTGGCCTCCAAATTTGGCCTTGTATTGTACATCTACTAATACCTTTCATCGTGAAGCATCCACTGTGCCAATCAAATACAGCCACCTCAGGGCGTGAGGCCATTGGCAGGGGCGGGTAGGTATCCACAGAAAGGAATGTCATTTGGACAGTGATACTGGAGCAAACTCACCCCTGTGGCGAGCAGATGTTTAGTGGCTGTGCAGAGCATAAAGGACAATAGACCTATTCTCTATCCCATCATACCCATGGTGCTCTTGGTTTGTCCAGCAGGTGAGCTCCTCAGCTAGAGAAGGGTACCTGTGAATTTTGAAGTGGAAGTGTCTTCCCTGGGAATCCCAGTCTGGTAGTCATGTCCCACACCTCTCTCACCCCAGCAGCTGCGTCAACAAAAATAAAAACAGGGGTGTGCACCGTTTATTATATAACTCTGTGCAATCCCAGTGGGGTTCGCTCAGCCTCTAGAGGAGAAGCGGCATCTGGATGCAAACAGGCCGGATACCAGAGACACTCTAGCCAATGTCTTTCTTTCCATGTCTGCGCTTCTGTGTTTTTTATCCAGCTTTAGGAGTAAACAGTAATTAAGGGACCTTCCCAAAGGGAGATGAGAACTCTGGGGCTCTGTGCTGAGTCAGAGAGGAATTGACTGCTCTGTGTATTTGTGTATATTTAAAAATTATAGTTGATTACGAAGAAAACTAGGGATTGTTGTCAGATGCTACCGGTGTGGTGCTCTGCTCTCTCTCTGTTGGTATCACTCGGCTGCGTGCGCGTGTTCCCTCTGTGTGCTGCCCCAGCTCTGCGCAGATAGCTGACACAGCAGACCCAAAGAGAACCCCCAATGACCACGGAGTCTAGTAAGGTACGAAGGCACGTCGGCCAGGTTTATTGCACTCGGACACAATTGCAGTTCCTCTGAGATTGTTACTCTACAGGGCATCCTACGAGAGAGTGCCTCTTGGCAATGGACTCGGCTCAGTCAGTGGCGGGACTTTCCACTGCCCCCTAGGCCGGACAAAGACATCGCCCCAGGGATACATTTTTATACACAGATACAAACAAGTTACACATCACTCCTGACGTATTGAGGTGCAGCCCCTCTACACAGCAAGGTACAACCCCTCTAGGTAATAAGGTGCCGCCTCTCACCTTGTACATGTTGGTTCGATCAAAACAACTCTATCCATCATATTACCCTTTTGCCCCTGTCATTGGGATGGGTCGGCCTGTTCCTTGTTATCTGTGTGGAATGTGCAAGTATGTGAATGTTTTGATCTCTAGTATTCAGGACCTTTTAGGTACGTATCTTCTTGCAGCATCAGCCCTTTCCTTGCCAGCTTCTGTGAGCAGGGCCTGCCTCTGGCTCACAGCTTCACTTTGCTTTATGTTAGCAAAGTCTTGACCATTACTTTAGTTCAGGCATCAGGCCTCATACTGGGCCTTTATCAGGGCCTTCACTTACTACATTCCCCCACTTTTTGTCTTTTTATGGGGAGGATGTTTACCCATCGTCCCGGAAAAGCATAATGCATGGACTAAAGATAACCCAGTGGGCTAAACACTGTTATGTGGTTACCTTATTTTACCATCCATACACTCATGCCCCATCTGTCTGTTTAGTCTGCACATTCCCTCGTACGACTGAGAGACAGATTTTATTATCCAATTATTTTTTAGTCCCTTATGATGGGCCTGGGAATGTGAGGCCCAGTACCATGACTGAGGAAAGTAATATTATGATTGATCCTTAGAGGCACTTCAGAATAATTAATATATATGAATTATATGGATATGGCATATATTTGTAGTGTGTATGGGCCTATATGTATAGTATGTATGTGTACATATGGCACCAACTTATATCCAAGTGTAACCATGTTTTTCCAGGCTGCTGGTGTACTCTGGCCCTTTTACTTTGATGACACAGATAGAAACAAGCTTCCATTAGGGCAATTCCAGTGACCACCTCTCTCATCATTAGTAGTAGGCTGAGTGTTTTGAAATACTGGGATAGGGGTTGTGACAGTGTGTCCCACAGGGCTATGTGTATGAGAAGTAAAACAGAAATTTGGAGTTGTGACACTACCACTGAGGCCTTTATATTTAAATATATTGTAATTAGCTACTACACAGCACTGTCCATTCATATTACAGGTTATCCTTAAGGCTGGTTGTCACCATCTGCTCAGCTTTACTGGGCAGGCAACAGAAGTGGGTAGCTTCTCTGTTCCATTGGTTGAACTGCTCTGTGATACACCAGTAGTTGATGTAGATCCAGTTGTTTCTTATGGATGCTGTCTTCCAGATAACCTACTGAATGGACAGTAACCAATGTATCAAATATTGCTGTGTTAGGATTTAATATTGGTACCCAGATACTGAACAAGATTGTTTTGACTAACATGTGCCTCAGCTAGGATGCAGTGTCACTGACCCAAATTATGACTGGTACTAACAGGCAATTTGTTTACCCAATTTGTAGTTACTATGTAGCTTAATTTCTTTACCAATTTGTTTTTTCCTTGCCTTCATGGTGTTTGCTGCCATTCGTTTGTTGATTTTTACCTGTGGGTGGGTTAAACAGTTTAGCAAGGTTATACATATTGTACATATTGTACAGCAATAATACAATACAGCAATAATACAGCAGTACAATGATAATACCGTAGTACAGCAAGAATACAGGTGAGAGACAGCCCCTCTACGCAGCAAGGTACAACCCCTCTAGGTAGTAAGGTGCCGCCTCTCACCTTGTACATGTTGGTTCAATCAAAACAACTCTATCCATCATATTATCCTTTTGCCCCTGTCATTGGGATGGGTCAGTCTGTTCCTTGTTATCTGTGTGGAATGTGCAAGTATGTGAATGTTCTGATCTCTAGTGTTCAGGACCTTTTAGGTACGTATCTTCTTGCAGCATCAGCCCTTTCCTTGCCAGCTTCTGTGAGCAGGGCCTGCCTCTGGCTCACAGCTTCACTTTGCTTTATGTTAGCAAAGTCTTGACCATGACTTTAGTTCAGGCCTCAGGCCTCATACTGGGCCTTTCTCAGGGCCTTCACTTACTACAGGGATAGTGCCTAGGCCTCCATGGAGTCTGATACACTGTAAATGCCCAGGATGGCTGGGTAGATAGCAGACAGACAGATCTGGAGACAGATGACTGAGGAGAGACATGAGCACTTTCTACAGGCACACAGGGTTGTCACTAATGGATCAAAGATCAGTAATTCTCATCAAGAACTATCATCATACTGTGCCGCACCTTTCATTGATGGATCCTGAAAACTTCCAGCTAGGTAAAGTCCCTATGAACATATCACCATTATACAGATAGGTAAACTCAGGCAAAAGGAGACGTGACTTGGCGGAGGTCCCACAGAGAATGACAGACAGAACTCAGGAGTCCTGATTTACCTACTGTAACCACCATCTCCCCTTCAGTAACTGAGTTCATGACAAGCGGGGAATGGACGCATGGTCTAGGAGGGTCCGTTCGCTGGGTGGGTGTGACGAACTTCCCCGGGTGTAACCTGGAACTGGGATACCAGTGAGCCATCTGATATACCAATCAGGGCTCCCTTTCACACTATGAGGCTATGGGAAGCCACTATCTTCTCCAGGTCTTGCACTTACACAGCCATACACAGACAGGAACACATCCAGTTGCGGTTACATGAATGTTTTCACTAGCCATCCATGAACCAGCAATAGAGAGGCTCCAGCCAGTTTCCCCCAGCTCTTCAATCTAGGACCCCAGACATTTTTATGTTCTTATGAGGTATCCCCCTTTTACACCTGGGGAAACTGAAGCAGCAGGAATGGATGTGTCTTGCGCTGGGACCATATCTCATGCATCCCTAGCTGCCTATATATTGCTTTTTCTCTCTGAGACTTGGCTCATACGGTGCCATTGATCTCCCTCCCTATTAGCTACCAAAGCCACCCTGGCCTCTGCCCAGCGTCCAGCTTTCTCAGCTAACATGGGGGCTTATTCTTCAGCCTCTCTCAGCTGTTATTCCCCTAGCTTCAAAGCTGATCCCTTGTCCTTCCCCCCAGGCTTGGCTCAGGACAAGGGGCTCCCAGCCCATACTCAATGCAGGGACCCTGCCTGCTACAGGCCCCAGCAAAGAGGGAAAAAAAGGAGCAGAAAGCTAAAGAAATAAGCCTCACAATGGTCTCTTCATTCAGGAATCTGTAGCTGAAGTTTAGGGCCCACGAGCTGTTTGATGTGCAATGTCGCCTGCCTGTAGCAACCCTGCTCTCAATTCTCAGCTTCCCGGCTTCCCTCTCCACTTTTGATTGCCCTGAAGGCCCCAGCGCTGCTTCCACTGCAGGCTACTTGTCAGGCTGCAAAGGGAGACCAACTGGGGGCTGGAGGCAGGGAGGTGGAGATGATCCAGTGAGTGGCTGGAGATGGGGAGAAGAGCAGTGAGTAACAAGGGTGGGCTTTGGAGGAAAGGTAGAACAGAGGCAGGGCCTTATTGGAAGAAGTGGAAAAGGAGGCAGGGCCTTGGGGGAATAGGCAGGGCAGGGCACGGGCCCTCAGGGGTCCAGTAAAAAGCAATTAGAAAGATGGGAACCCTATGTTAAGTGTTATACACAGAACGATTCCCCAGTCTGTCACGTTGACACAGCACATTAGGGTCAAGGAAGTCTTTAATGTCTCTTTGACTGGCCAGCAAGTGATTCAGGGAAGAGGGCCCAACAGCATGTGTCATGGTATAATTCCCCACTCTGAACCTTAGCGTCCAAAAGATGGGGTACCAGCATGAATTCCTCTAAGCTTAATCACCAGCTTAGATCCTGTAGTGCTGCCACCAACCAGGAATTCCAGTGCCTGGTACACTCTAGTCCCCCCAAAACCTGGCCCGGGGACCCCCAAGACCCAGACCCTCTGGATCTTAACACAAGGAAAGTAAACCCTTTCCCTCACCGTTGCCTCTCCCAGGCTTCCCCTCCCTGGGTTACCCTGGAAAATCACTGTGATTCAAACTCCTTGAATCTTGAAACAGAGAGGAAAATTCACCTTCTCCCCTCCTTCTCTTTCCCCCTCCCAGACTCTTCCTGAGAGAGAAAGTAATCCTAACACAGAGAGAAATTAACCTCTCTCTCCCTTCCCTCCTTTCTCCCCACCAATTCCCAGGTGAATCCAGACCTAGTCCGCTGGGGTCTCACCAGAATAAAAGAAAACAATTAAGTTCTTAAACAAGAAACTTTTAATTAAAGAGAGAAAAATAGTAAAAATGATCTTGTAAATTTAAGATGGAATAGGTTCAGGGTCTTTCAGCTATAGGCACTGGGAATAACCTCCCAGCCTAAATATACAAGTACAAATTAAAATCTTTTCAGCAAAATACCAATTTGAACTCCTTCCAACCAAACACACATTTGCAAATAAAGAAAACAACCATAAGCCTAACTCGCTTTATCTATCTAGTACTCACTATTCTGAACTTATAAGAGCCTGTATTGGAGAGATTGGAGAGAAACCTGGTTGCATGTCTGGTCACTCTGAGGCCCCAGAGTGAACAACCACCAAATTCTAACAGCACACACAGAAACTTCCCTCCCTCAAGATTTGAAAGTATCCTGTCTCCTGAATGGTCCTCTGGTCAGGTGACAGCCAGGCTTACTGGACTTGTTAACCCTTTATAGTCAAAGAGATATAAAGTACTTCTGTGCTATTAACTTGTCTTATCTGTTTATGACAGCATGTCTCCAGCCAGCTCTTCATAGATCTCAATCTGAGAGCCAGAGCACCAGGAGAAAACTTTAGGTCCTTTTATGAGTAAAGAGCTGGAGCAGACTGTCCCGGATCTGTTTGGTCCTCACACCGTAGATGATGGGGTTTAGTGTGGGGGGCACCAGGAGGTTCACATTGCCAATGAGAACACGGAAATGCAGGGCCACTTTCTTGCCAAACCGGTACGTAAGGGAGGAGAAGAGAGCTGGGATGAAAAAGGCTAAGATGGAACAGAGGTGGGAGCTGCAGGTCCCAAAAGCCTTGAGCCGGGCGTCCTGTGTGGGGAGGCTGAAGATGGCCCTGAGGATCTGGGTATAGGACACAGCAATACAAATCATATCCAGACACTTTACGCAGAATAGCACAAAGAGGCCGTAGTAACTACTGATGTGGGTATCGGAGCAAGCCAGCTTCACCACGGCTATGTGCATGCAGTGTGTGTCGGGGATGATGTTGGTTTTGCAATATGGCCATTGCTTTGTCAGGAGAGGATAGAGTAGTATAAGCATGCTGCCACGCAGTGCCACAGCCAGTCCAATCTTCACCACCATGGGGTTTGCCAGGGTGGTGGAATGTCTGAGGGGATCACAGATGGCCACATAGTGATAAAAAGCCATAGCCATGAGGATCCCAGACTCTATTACCGAGAAGCAGTGAATGAAGTACATCTGGGCGAGGCAGGCACTGATCTCGATCTCCCTGGAATTGAACCAGAAGATGCTCAGCATTTTGGGCAGGATGGACGTGGATAGGACCAAGTCGGTGATGGCCAGCATGCAGAGGAAATAGTACATGGGGGCATGGAGGCTCTGCTCCATTTTCACGACGAACAGGATGGTGAAGTTCCCCAAGATGGCTATGGCGTACATGGTGCAGAAGGGGATGGAGATCCAGATATGGGCTGTCTCCAGGCCAGGAATGCCCAGCAGGATGAAATTAGAGGAGTTGGTGAAGTCAGTTGTGTTGGAATCTGACATGGAGTAGGGGAGAACGTGTCCAACTCTGAGGCAGAATGGTGTCTCTTGCATGTACCGTACTTTCCCCTGACTTCCTGTATGTGCCAAGGTTCTAGGGTGATGGTCACCGTACAAATGCCTGGATGGAGAGACAAGGTTAATATTAGACACTACATGGACTCCTGGAAGCTGTTCTCAAGGCTGAGGCAGATTTTTCACTCTCCACAAATTAAAAAATGACATTTTCACTATTCAGAGAAATAAATCATGAACAACTGACCATACTAATGCCAATTCCATATTTTATGGTGTTCTGTGCATCAGGAATTCCTACAGAACTTGGCATGGGAAGCCTTAAGAGGCACCGGTGGGAAACATGAGTGTGGATACTGGCTATTCATCAGTGTTCCTTAATGCAATAAAAGCCAGGCTAGGAGTCCATGCTGCAGGGAGTTCCCCAGTTGCTCAAAATGTAAGAGTGGAAAAGAAACAAAGCTTTGACAAAACATGTACCAGAGGGAAAAAAACTAGAATCAAATCCAACTAGAAACAAATTCAGGGAAAAGACCTGCGCGTCATTGAGAGGAGCTCCATGGAAACAGTTGCTCATTCACAGCCATGGCCAAAACAAAGATAATGTCTGGATGTCTAAGGGATGGAGAATAACCTGCTCTGAACACTCGCTGAGCTGTGGACACTCAGTCTCTGTAAAGGATATAGCAGATAGAAAGGGGATTTCTGAGACAGGCTGTGAGAATGGGAGTGGCTGCCATACGCTGACAGACTGAAAAGTCTGGGACTGTTTAGTTTAGAGAAGAGACAAAGAAGGGGGCATATGATAGAGGAGAGCAAAATGAAGAAAGAACTGATGAAATTTAAATGGACAAAACCAGAACAGTTCCCAACCAGGAATATCTATAGAGAGTGTTTCAAAAGAGCTAATTTCCCCAAAGGAGAGGTGGTCAAGAGACAGTTGTGTTCTGCATTTGGAGAGAAGCAGTATAAGATACTCATATCACATGAGGTGATGAAATACTTTCCAGTCCATTAGAAGACAAGGATGGCAACAAACAGCATCTACAACTGAATCGTAGAGTTCCAAACACTCGAGTTACGACTGGCTGATCAAGAGCACATCTCACTCGGGACCAGACGTAAACGGTGAGGCAGCTGGAGAGCCAAAAAATCCCAAAAGACAGGGTGGAGGGGAGGCAAACCCAGGACAGTTCTGTGTTAAACGTCAGGTATTCAGTAAAAAGGGGAAGGTTTAAAAAAAAGTTTTTACAAAATTAAGAAAGAATGGAAAAGCTGGTCTGGGATTAGTTAAACAAAAAAATCTTAGGAGTGTAATTAATGCCTGTCAACAACATGGTTTATGGAAAACATGTCTTGTCAGATAAACCCAATTTCATCCTGAAATGAGAGTGCACTTTTGATTGATCCTGGGAACCAAGCAGATGCAATAGCGCTTGATTTCTCTGAGGCATTTGTTTCAGTAAGGGAAAAAAATAAGATTAAAAAAATGCACAGTATACAATACCAGTAGAGCACAGGTAAAGAGGACTAAAAACTGGCTAACTGAGAGATCTCAGAAAGCAGTTGTCAATGGGCCATTGCCACTGAATGGGGGTGTTTTTATGAGGTTCTTCAGGGTTCCGTTTTTGGCCCAATACTATTCAGTATGTTCATCAATGATCTGGAAGCAAATAGAATATCACCTCAGATAAAATTTGTGGACAACCCAAAGATTGGCAGATTGGTTACAAAGAGGAGGCAAGGGCAGGCACTCTGATTGATCCGGAATATTTGCTGAGCTGGGCCCATGCAAACACAATGTTTTAATAGAGACAAATACAAAGGGATACTCTTGGAACAGGGAAAGCAGGCTCGACCCACAGACATGGGATGCAGGACACTGAAAAGAATTTCAGGTCACCGTAGACACTCAACTCATCATGAGCTCCCAGTGTGATTCTCTGGCCAAAAGCACAGAGGTGATCCTTGGATGCATAAACAGGGGAGCAATACATTGGAGCAGGTGGAGGATTTTACATCTGCACATGGTATTGGTGAAACTGACTGCATCCAGTCCCGGGATCCACATTTCAGAAAAAATGTTGAAAAACTGGAGAAGGCACAGAAAACAGCCACAAAAATGATTAGATCTTCATTTATTCATCTTAAATACCAATGACGTGCTCTTTAACCTAGTGAAGAAAGGCAAAACAGCACCCAATCACTGGAATCTGAAGCCAGACAAATTCCAGTTGGAAATAAGGGCCAAGTTTTTAACACTCAAAATGATTAAAGTTTGCAACACACTGAGAAGGGAAGTGGTGGATTCTCTAACTCCACATGGCTACAGATCCAGACTGGATGCTTTTCTGGAAGATCTGGTTGAGGGTTTGTCTACACTTAAAATGTTACGATAGTGCTACCATGGAGCTTCAAGGTAGACACTACTCACACCGACAGCAGGGGTTCTCCCACCAGCGCAGTTAATCCACCTCCCCAAGAGGTGGTAAATAGGTCGATAGAAGAATTCTTCCATTGACCTAATGCCGGCTACACCAGGGTTAGGTTGACACAGGTACATCTCTTCGGAGTGTGGATATTTTCAAAAAAGGAAAATGCAATGTTAGGTTGTATGAATGAATGCATAACATGCAAATCATGGCAGGTGATAGTACTCATCTACTTGGCACTGATTAGGCCTTAGCTGGAGTATTAAGTCTAGTTTGGGTCACTGATGTATAGGAAGAACGTAGAGAAACTGGAAAGGATCCAGAGGCAAGCGACAATGATGATCAAAGGGATAGAAGACAAGCCATGAAAGCAAGGGCCGAAGCAACCATTTGTGTTTGGTTTGGAAAAGAGAAGAGTGAGTGGAACAAGGGAGCCATCTTCAGATACTTGAAAGCCTGCGATAAGAAAGATGGAGGAATGTTATTATCTCTTGCTGCAGAGCACAGGACAACAGGCAGTGGGTTCAAACTCCAGCATAGCAAATTTTGATTATATCTGAGAAAAAACTTCCTAACTGTAAGACCAGGAGGACAATGAAAAAGATGCCCTGGGAGGTTGTGGAAGCCAAAGGTGGCGGGACATCCAAATCTCTGGGATGGTTTAAATACAAAACACATCCTGCATCTTGGCAGGGGGTCAGACTGGCTGATGCTTGCATGTTTCTGCGGGAAGGAACCAGACACAGACAGCTTGTTTGCTCAGGAAGGCGCCCCGCCGTCACGCGTGGCAGCCCTTTTATTAGCTTCAGTTACAGCATTAGCATGGTCAACAACTCTGTTTATTATTTTCCTATTGGTGGCCTTGGGACTCTCCCCTTTGTTTCCCACACTCCGCGGCATGAGCATAGAACGTGCTGTACTAATCAGAGAAAGGGTTTGTGTAAGGAACGATCATCTGGTGGTTTGCCAGCCAGGACCGATCCCTACATCTCCCCCTTTAGTTTTAAGGATACGAAGCATACTTTTGTTTGGCCCATGGACAACCTCGGGTGCATAAGGAGATTAAGGAGGGGATACATTGAATACCACAGCAGGTGAGTATGAGGAACAACAGGCAGAGTCCTCCATAGGTTATGAGCTGATGCAGCCAACCCCATCCTGGCAGCCAACTAGACAGCCAATCCCACCAGGAGGAAAAGGGATCATTGTGAATCTGTATTTGAGCAGTGAGATTTTTTATTATGGCTAATTGATTATCAATAGCGTGAGAGTGATCAGAAATATTAAAACAACACATATCATTAACCTTTTCACAGCCATAGTGATGTAATAGAAGAAGATAATTAATAGCAGCTCTATTTTGCAAAATGCCATGGCGCAATTCGGTTTGTTCCTCATTGAGCAATGCCACAGCAATAGAAGTAGCGTTAAGGGCTTTAACTGCTAAACACGCTAGCCGGTTAATATTACTGCTATTAATAATAGTTAGGCCAGGTATACCAACCAGGGAGGCGGCCAAGGCTACATACTCGGTTTTGGAAAGAAGGTGAACTTCGGAATCACATTCGGAGGTTAATTGAGAATAAGAGCGCTTACTTCGCATTGCCTGTTCAGGTCGAGGGGCAAAGATGAGAGACAAACGGCTAACGCAACAGCGGGTGCCGTCAGTGAGATTGGCAGGAATATAATTGAAAGTTCGATCAGCACAGGTCCAAAACCATCCAGGGGGCAGCTTTATATATTTATATAAATAAGAAGCATTATATTGCGTAGAGCAATTAAGGGGGGAGTCGGGCAGGGTGACACAGGTATGCGCAGTGCAATTAGTCATATGCACACAACTGGCGTTTAAATCAGCGACGTAAGGGGTAAGCAACTGAATGGCCCCGTTTGGAAGATGTTGGGATTGAGGTCCCCAATTGTGATAGGCTGAAAAACCCAGATTTTTAATTGTGGTGTTGCTCTCTAAACTGGAATAAAACCACGTGCTATTTTCTATTTCATTCGCATTGTGGCAAACTGGGATAAGACATGTTCCAAGAAGTTGCCCTACCGCTGTCTGTTGGGAGAGACAAAATTCAGTGCGGTTAATAGATAGGGCCAGGACTTCCCATACATTAGTGGCTGGGGATAACTTAGAATTTATCGATGTCCCACAGCCAGAGGGTAAACAAGCAACAAATATTATTATACATAACATCACACAGGAATTAGCATTTAAACAAGCAATGAGAGCAGTTAACAGGTTTTCTGGGGTTTTTTCTTTTTCTTGCTGTTCCAGCAAGGTGAGAGCTTGCTGTGAAAGGGACTTTATTTGTCCCCACGTCACTGGTGTATTGGGGGTACCGTGGCGTCGTTCTCGAGACAGCGTGACTGTTGTTGTTGTTGTTAGTAGCTGATTGAAATCAGGAATCGGATTGTTGAGACCCTGGTGCCACGCCATGCTGCGGGTCGCCTGTGGGGTCCTCTTTCCACGGACGAATATAACGGGCTGGGACCCACACAGGCCCCTCAGGTGTGTTGACGGCTGCGTACCCTCGCCCCCAAGTAATCAAGGGGACTGGGGCACTCCACGTGTTTCCAGGGAGTTGTCGATACGTTACTTTAGGGGCAGGGAATTCTTCCTTGCACCTAAAGTGTTTCTGTAAACGGGAGATATAATGGGTACCATCAAAAACAAGATTTAAGTGATTGGTTGTATAGAGCACATGTGCTAACCACTCCTCCTTGTCGGGCAGCGTGGGCGGAATTCCCCCTTTAGTTTTTTGTTGGAGGAGAGCTGTTTTTAGGGTGCGGTTAGCGCGCTCAACGATAGCTTGGCCCTGTGAATTATAGGGGATGCCAAAGGTGTGCACAACGCCCCAACGGGAGCAGAAGGCAGCAAATTGTTGAGAGCAATAAGCTGGCCCATTATCTGTTTTCAGCTTGGCTGGGATGCCCATAACAGAAAAACAGCGGACAAAATGGTTAATAACGTGTCGAACACGTTCACCTTTGTGAGGTGTGACCCAAAGGTAACCAGAATAGGTATCAACAGTAACATGAAGAAAACTCCATGGGGAAAAAGGGGGAAAACGTGTAACATCCATCTGCCAAAGCTGATTGGCGCCGAGACCGCGGGGGTTAATGCCGGTGGGGGGGTAGGAGCGGAGGGAGGAACATTGCGGGCATTGTTGGACAACAGCTTTAGCCTCATCCAAGGGAATGGAGAACTCCCGGGTGAGGGCTTTAGCATTTTGATGATGAAAGGCGTGGCTGGAAGTAGGGGAAGCAGGAGAATGGACCCAGGAAACACGCACTTGTGTATCAGCGTAAGCGTTGCCCTCAGACAAAACACCGGGGAGGGGAAGGTGACTACGAATGTGTGCAATAAAAAACGGGTGAGACCGGGAGCGCAGAAGCTGTAGGAGGGTAAGAAAAAGGGCAAGAAGTGGTTGTTCCATAAGTGGGGTCACATAGCTTCCAGCTATAGTGGTACCAACGTTAGCAACATAAAGGCTATCTGTAATAACATTAAGGGGGACAATGGAAAAATGAGAAAAGGCTAAACAAAGGGCAGCAAGTTCTGCCCGTTGAGGGCTCGTTTGAGGAGTGGTAAACCGCGAGTGCCAGTGCGTGGCAGTACGCCAAGAAACAACACCACGGGTCGGGCAGCCATCAGTAAATACCGTAAGCGCATCAATTATGGGGGTTTGCTGGCAAAGGTTACGAAATACAGTAGGAATGTGATGAATGGCATGCAGGCGAGGATCTTTATGAGTATGATAGGACAGGGAGCCCACAAAGCCTGCCAGGGCTAGTTGAAGGGCGTCCGAAAAGGCAAGGGCCGATTCGGTGCTGCGCAATGGGAGTGGGAGAACAATTTCCACGGGATCCAACGCGAAAAGGGCCCGACAACGGTGTCGGCCCTTGGTAATCAATTGGGCAATCATGAACTCCAGAGGGGACAAGGTATTGGGAGGGGAATGCGGGAGGTAGAGCCATTCAAGAATCCGCAGCGGGGAAGTACCGGGCTCTTGAGCCACAATGGCGCAGGGTTGTAGGGTGTCACAAAGGCAGATTAATTGCGGGGGTACATTTTCACAGGCACGATCCACCCATTGCTGGGCCAAAAGCTGGTTTAGCTTATCCAGAACAGCCAGCTGCTCGGTAGAGAGGGTGATAAGATCAGAAGGATGTTTGCCTTTGGTAAGGGCCATAAAGAGGGGGCGTAGAGTTTGGGTGGTAATTTGATAATAGGGGCGTAGCCAATTAATGGCCCCCAAAAGTTGTTGTAAGACCACATAAGTAACGGGGTTAGGGAGGTGGAGTGAGGGAAGGATTGGAGTGGAATAGGTAGCCTGGAGTTTGTGGCCCAAATATTGGAAGGGCTCATGAAGCTGGACCTTTTCCGGGGCAATTTGCAACCCATAGAGCTGAAGGGAGGAGGTTAACTGACTAAGCCAGTCCTGTGGGAGGACTGGGGCAGCGACCAAGATATCATCCATATAATGATAAACAAGAAGCGAAGGAAAAAGTTGCCGAAAAGAGGACAAGGCAACATCCACATAATGTTGGCATAAGGTAGGGCTATTAAGCATGCCCTGGGGGAGAACCGTCCACTGATAACGTCGCGTTGGGCGGGAATTATTAAGAACAGGGACAGTAAAGGCAAAATATTTTTTATCTTGGTCCTGAAGGGGGATGGAGAAGAAGCAATCCTTTAAGTCAATTACTGCCAATTGAAAGCCCCGTGGAATAAGATTGGGATTTGGGGCACCACATTGTAGGGGGCCGATGGTTTCTAAGATTGCATTGATAGCTCGTAAATCGTGTAACAGTCGCCATTTTCCTGATTTCTTTTTTATTACAAAAACAGGAGTATTATAGGGACTGGTGGTGGGTTCAAGGTGTCGGGCTTCGCACTGTTCCTGGACTAAGGCGGAGAGTGCGGTCAGCTTTTCGGCGGGTAGGGGCCACTGCTCCACCCAAACAGGGGGGTGCATTTTCCAGGTGAGGGCTAATGCAGTGGGAGTGGTTGCCATGTAAAAATAGACCAGATTGATTTAACTAGAAGGTTGAAAGAATTCCCGATAGAGGCGGTCCAGCTGCTCCCAGTTGGGATTTAGGGCAGTTAAGGCTAGGCACCAGTTACGGTCCTCGCTATATTCAGCCTCATAAAACGCTGCAGGCGGGTGGCTAGGATTGGTGGGTATAAAATATACTTCAAAATGACCTCCTATTTGTCGGAGGCAGAGAAACGGGCGTAAGACCGCAAGGCAGGAGGTACATGAAAGAGAGCGCCGGACAAACAACCGGATACGATAATCGGGATGGCAAATTAGTCTATAGGCACACTGTGCTCCCGGGTTGGAATCAGAGCAGTGGATTCCCTCATTGAGGAGAGGGGTAACAAAGGCCACATAAATGTCAGACTCTGTCCAGCCTTCGTTATAATAGTGATTGTGGTAAGGGTGCATGAGTTCAGGGTAAAACGAGCGCAGCTCCCAACTGGGAGAGGAGGTCTCGGCCCCACAGATTGAATTCAATGGAAAGAATACAGGGTTTAATTTGGGCTACTCTTAGCTGCGTAGCAGGGTCTACTACGGGCAGCCAAGTGCTGCTTCGTTTGGAGGCTTGACTACCTCCGACACCCCACACCGAAGGAGCCACCTCAGAGGGCCAGGCGGGGTCCCATTCCTTGCTTGCGATCACGGAGACATCAGCCCCGGTGTCTAGGAGTCCCGCCAAGACCTTACCGTGAATCTGATAATGGCAGGTGGGCTTACGGACGTGTATGTGCTGAATCATGGCGGCGATCTGGGGATGATAAGTCGCGTCCTGGGGCTGTAGGGATTCGGCACGCGTAGAGCCAAATCCTCCTTTCCGTTCCTGTTGGGAGACTGCAGGACAATAATAAGGGAGCAACAACAGTTGGGACCAGGATTCCCCTTTTTTAAGGGACAGCGGGAGCTGCCCCCAATATTGGGCTTAGATGGTGCCGCTATAGTCAGCGTCAATTACCCCCGGGACCGTCATAATGCCTTTATAATGAGCAGAGGAGCGGGGGAGCACAAGTCCCACCGTTCCGGGAGGGAGGGGGCCTCGGAGTTGAGTGGGCATCAGGAGTACTTCCCCGGGAAGCTGAGAACTCATATCCTGTGTGTTTTCCAAATCAATGCCTGCACTGCCAGAGGTGGCAGGGGGAGGGAACCCTCCTTCTCCCTCGGTTAGACCGGGGCCCGAGGGGGGCCCGACTGGGAGTTTCCCGAGGGGGCAGAGCGGCACTGGTTGGCCCAGTGGAAGCCTTTATTACACTTGGGACATTTTTTATTTGGGCGCCCGCCACCCCCTCCTCCCGGCGGCTGCCCCCGAGCCCGGCTGGCCCCTCCCCCTGGCGCCCGACACTCTCGGCGGAAATGGCCCGGCCTGTTACAATTAAAACAATTACCCAAAGGCTTGCTGCCGGCGCGCAAGGCGCCATCAAGCAACGCCATGGTGTGTGTTTGTGTTCCCACTTCAGCACAAGCCTGGATCATGTCCGCCAAAGAGTACTGCGCGCGATGAATGACTGTTTGGAGAATGCGGCGGCAGTCGGCATTGGCCTGCTCTGCCGACAACCGGCGAATTAATTCCTCCTGGGCTTCCGGATTATCAATTTGTCTGGCAATGGCCTCTTTTAATCTATCTACAAACTGGTGGAAGGGCTCAGACGGTCCCTGTCTAATACTTGTGAATGATGACAAGGGTTTGCCGGTAATGGGAACGCGACGAAACGCCCGCATAACGGAAAGTGCGGTGCGTTTAAAGGAGTCTGCCGGGAGTTGCAGCTGTGCCTCTATCTCGGCAAACGGCCCCGACCCATATATTTGGTCGGGAATGTTTTCCGCAGAGGAGATGGCCAATGCTGCAGCCCGGAACTCACTATCCCACACAACATACTGAGCGGGGGATAGAATCATTCGGAACAGGTGTTTCCAATCTGTTGGTAACATAACGTACGCGTTGCCCATCCCTTCGACAAGACCTTCCACATAAGTAGAGCGGAGGCCAGACTGGCGTACCCCGTTATTGATTTCACTAATAACCTTATACGGTAATGGATGGTGGGTGGCGGTTGCTTGTCCAGCAGCGTTTGTGCCATAGGTGACCGGGTAGAGGGCTGGCAATTCACCCTCCCATTTTTCCAACAGGGGGGAATCACTCGTCGTCATCGCCTGCTGGAGGGCAGCCTGCACCGCGCTTTGGGCCGGAGGGGGCGGCGGCAAGGACTCAGAGGGGGCAAGACTAGGGGCTGTCGCCCTGGGTGCAGGACCTGGGGTTTCGACCTCCGTGACATATGAAGGAGGTGGGGTAGGGGTGGGAGAGGCAAGCGGGGGCGCCTCCTTTCGCAAACGCCCGATTGCCTCCGCACAATGTTGCCACAGCAAGATGTGTTGGATAGGTGCTCGTGGCTCCCGTAGGAGCCGTTCGCCCACACTTTGCCAGTCGGAAACCTCGAGAGATCCTTTCTCGGGGTACCAAGGGCATTTAACCTCTATCACATGGAGCAATTCCTCCACATGTCGCTGTGATGCTGTTGTACGACCGGTTACCTTGAGTACCTGAACCAGCTCTTTCGCATGAGCCTTCTGTTGCACGGATAAATCCCCCCCCATACTCACGAGGGAGTGCGAAGACGCACTGCGGTGCACCATGGCTCGGCCAGCCGGTGGGTACGGAGGACTGGCACGTCGGGGTCACCAGATGCAGGAAGGAACCAGACACAGACAGCTTGTTTGCTCAGGAAGGCACCCCGCCGTCACGCGTGGCAGCCCTTTTATTAGCTTCAGTTACAGCATTAGCATGGTCAACAACTCTGTTTATTATTTTCCTATTGGTGGCCTTGGGACTCTCCCCTTTGTTTCCCACACTCCACGGCATGAGCATAGAACGTGCTGTACTAATCAGAGAAAGGGTTTGTGTAAGGAACGATCATCTGGTGGTTTGCCAGCCAGGACCGATCCCTACATGTTTCTATCCTCATGGCTCTATAATTCTATAATGTAAAATCCTAGAGTGGAATAGGCCTTAGTCACACACGTTATGAAGCCTGAATCAGGGGTAAATGTGCAAAATTTAATGACTGGTGTTACACAGGAAGTCAGGCTGGATGATCAGATGGTCCCTTTTGACCTTAAATCATATGAATCTATCAACAAAGTAGATCAGGCATTTTTATTTACTCTGTTTCACAGCACACAAAGAAGGGAACATCCAATTACAATGAAAATCTGAACATATAAAATTGAGAAAATAAAGTTGTCAAAATACTTCATATTTGGCCTGTGGGACTCCTTGCCACCAACATGGTTGTAGCAAACAGCTTATCTGAATGGGATTCACCAACTGATTGGCCATTGTAGGTGGTTCTGGGGGCCCCCTTAGTTAAGGCTGTCTGACACCTTCCATTAGGAGACCTCATTTTCAGTGGTTTATACGTTTGCCAAACTCTAACCATTTGGACGCATATTTGCAATGCTGGGTGCCTGTTTCTGGATGAATTGTGTTTTGAAAATTTCAGGAATAACAGTTCAGCCAACATTTCGAGTGAAACTAGGCAGGAAGATGTCTTGCCCATGTTGAAAAATTCTTATAGTTATTCCAGTGAGGAGCCCTAGCACCTCCATGCTTTCCAGCAGATAAAATTAAGGTAACTCCTCCCTTCCCCCCGTAAACAGCCAGAGCCCTGAAATGTAAGAGAAAGAGGTGATAGTGTCTGTGCATTAAGATATATCTGGCTCCTGAGGTCTTTACTCAGTTCTTATTCCACGGGGAATTTTGCCTCAGTGGGGCCTGAGCAAAATATAGGGCATAGCCTCCTATTTTGGCCTTATATTGTACATCTACTAACACCTCTCATTGTGAAGGATCCACTGTGCCACTAAAATACATCCTCCTCAGGTCATGAGGCCAGCGGCAGGGGCAGCTGGGTGTCCACAGAAAGGAATGGCATTTTGGACAGTGATACAGGAGCAAACTCACCCCTGTGGCGAGCAGATATTTAATGGCTGTGCAGAGCAGAAAGGACCACAGATCTATTCTCTATCCCATTACACCCACATCACAGTGGGTTTGTCGAGCAGGTGAGCTCCTCAGCAAGAGATGTGTACCTGTGAACTGTGAGACAGAAATGTCTTTCCTAGGAATCCTCGTCAGGTAGCCATGTCCCACACCTCTCTCACCCCAGCATCTGCAGCAACATCCCATGTAGAGAGCAAACACAGGGTTTTACACCATTTATAATATAGCTCTGTGCAATCCCAGGGGGGTTCGTTCAGCCTCTCGGGGAGAAGTGGCATCTGGATATAAACAGGCTGGAGACAAGTCTTTCTGCATTTCTATGCTATTTATACGGCCTTAGGAGTAAACAGTAATTAAGGGACCTTCCCAAAGGGAGATGAGAACTCTGGGGCTCTGTGCTGAGTCAGAGAGGAATTGGCTGCTCTGTGTATTTGTATATATTTTAAAAATTATAGTAGATTAGGAAGAAAACTGGGGATAATAACTTGTGCTCCATAGGGTCTGATATCCTGTAAATGCCCAGGATGGCTTGGTAGATAGGAGACAGACAGATCTGGAGACAGATGACTGAAGGGAGACACAAGCACTTTCTGCTGACGCACAGGGCTGTTTCTAAAGGATCAGAAATCAGTAATTCTCATCAAGAATTATCATCATGTGTGCAGCACCATTCATTGACAGAGCTTGAAAACACCTAGCTAGGTAAAGTCCCTATAAACATATCCCCATTGTACAGAGAGTCAACTCAGGCAAAGGGACTTGGCGAAGGTCCCACAGAGAATGACAGACAGAACTCATGAGTCCTGACTTACCTACTGTAACCAACATCTCTCCATCAGTAACTGAGTCCATGACAAGAGAGAAACGGACTCACGGTCTAGGAGGGTCTGTTTGTTGGGTGGGGGTGATGGATTTCTGGGGTGTGTGATATGGAACTGGAATACCGCTGAGCCCTCTGGCTAACCAGTCTGGGCTCCTTCTCACATTGTAAGGCTATGGGCAGCTGCTATCCTGTCCAGGTCTTGTATTTACACAGCCATACACAGGTAGGGACACACCTAGCTGCAGTTACATGAATGCTTTCAGTAGCCACTCATGAACCAACAATAGAGAGGTTCCAGCCGGTTCTCCCCAAGTCCCCAGCCTAGGACCCCAGAGCTGTGCCATTTCCCCCTTGTCAGGAGTCTGTCCAGTGGAAGTTTATTACCCAGTCTGCTCTTTCCTCAATGTGGAGAGGACAATGCACCAACTCCATTTCCTGAGGAGATTTCCCTTTTGCATTTCAAACAACACTCTGTTTCAGGCAAAATATATAAAACAGATGTATTAAATACAGACAGATACATTTTAAGTGACTGTAAATAATAACGAAGAGATCAAATCTCATTACCACAGAAATAAACAAAATCATAATGCGAGTTCTATACATTAGACAGGTTTTGAATCAAGCAGTGTCTCACCCTCATGGTACAAACAACCCACCAGTCTTCCATATACAGGCTAGAAACCCCGTCAGCCTGGGACCACAGCCCGAGTTTAGTGCTTGTTCCTAAGCTGTTTCTAGGTGTTGGTTGTGGGGGGAGTGAGACTGGGTGATGATGTTGCTTAGGGTTAGGCTTCCCCCTGTTATAGCATCTGCCATGTGGAGGGAACTTCATTTTTCAAAGCAAAAGGCCCCAGCACAATTAGTGGGAAAGTTCAGCATAATACGGAGTCCAGTGTGACATGAGCTGCTCGCATGCCCTTGCCTGCTTCGATGAGTCACAGCAGGGGCCATTACCCATATCCTGGCTAGAGCCTTCACAGGAAAGTCATTCAGGTGCAGATTAACTTCTTCTGAGGCCTATAGTGTTTCATAATGGGTGACTACTCTGAATGGTACATCCACAATATGCTGGCTAGACTGGATGTAAACTCTATTGTGGGTGTTACCCAGGAGCAAACACACTTCAAATACTGGTACATAATCTCTCTGTATGTAACTTTAGCTACAATAATGATGCATGCATACAAATAGGTAAGCATATTCAGCAAATCATAACTTTTCCATTGATATCTTACATGATATGCCTTATAAAAAACACATCATAATCATATCACCAAGGTAAATATGGAGGTGCCAGAGTGCTGCTCTGGGGCACAAAATGTCACATCTCCCCCCTTAGTTTACTGCAGGAGTGTTAGACACTGATTACTGCGGAGGTTGTGTGCCAAAGCTCTCTTTAGGTTGTGACCATACAATTCCCAAATGTTGCAAGCATTGTAGTGTTACGAAGTTGTTGTTCCAAAGTTCTGTGTACCTTTTAACAACTGTGGATCAGCCTAGTGAGCTCAAAAGTGAAAAAGAGAGCCTTCTCTGCGTGGCTAGAAAACATGACTTTGTGTCTGTGCAGCATGGTTAACCACTGTGTCTTTTCAAATGGTGATTACTCAATAGAGATATCCACCAAGGCCATGAGGTGTGCCTCAGTTTCCCCTTCCACACAGCAGACCAGGTTTATTATGGTTTCCCTGCTCTGACAAGCTTTGAGCCTGTTTATAGGCGTTAGCGGAGAAGCAGTATTCCTGTAAGGTTTTTTGTTTACTACTCCTATTATATCAAAAACTTTCCCAAAAATCATGTGTATTACACTTTTCATCGGATTCAGCATCAGTACCAAATTCTTTTTTATAAGAATAACCATTAGCCACAAACTTCGCATAATGAGGTTTCACAACAACACTAAAGCTTTTATCACAAGTCTGCATTTTGAAGTATTGTTATTTTACCGTGTCTTTTGCTAAGACAGTTTGGTTTGTTCAATACCTTTTGTGTCTTTCAACTCCTTCCTGAACCTTAACCTGAGTTTATTTACTGGGTTTCCTTTCCCCTCAGTGTCCTGTTCAGTAGGGATCTCAGTCTAAGGACATCTTTGTGTTCTTGGTATTCCAGGGTCTGGTGAGGTAAGGATATAGGGGATGTGACAAGTTCTCTGCCTGCCCCTCTTCCTGGGGCCCACTGGCTGCCCCAATAAAGCTCAGAGAGACCTAGTTATGCAGCACTAGTGGCTTTATTTACACAACATTCTCCCACCACCAGTGATATACTATGTACAGCTTGCAGGCCTGACCATCTCCTCTCCTAAACAGAGTCTGCCCTCAGCCTGGAGACTGGCCTTGCCCTGGCCATTCCCCCTTCTTCTGGCTGCCAGCCAGCCTTCATAGCCCTTAAACCCTCCGGCCCGCAGGTGCAGGCAGTTCTAAAGGCCAGGCACCAGGCTTCTCCCCAGCCACAATCTATTTCCCCTGATTGGGGGCAGGGCTGAGCAGAGGCTAATTAGGTGCCTTTGCCTTAACACCCTACTACTGGGCACTTTGCATGCTGGCTAGCTCTCTGTGGAGCTGCTTCCCAACCCCAGTGTTATGCGCATGCAAAACATTTACACACTCACTCCTGGTCTTTCCCTGCAATCCCTACGCTAAGCACTGGGACCTTCCCCATCCTCCTTTGTTGGAGAGTTGTGATCTGTGCTCTCTGGGCTAAGAGGTTTTTATTTTCTCAGCAGCTCTTACAAACCTGCTTTCTCTGGCTTCCCACCTCATGGAATTACCTCCTCCCCTCTCTCTGTTGGGTCATTAGCATTTGAATTCTGGGCTGAGATCCCAAAGCCTGAAGAGTCAAAAACATTGTTGTGGGTGGTTCAGGGTATATATCATAACCGTCGCCCCCCCTCCTTCTGTGAAAGCAAAGGGAAAAAAATCCTTTCTGGCCTTTTTTCACTGTCACCGTATGTCTACTGGATGCTGCTGGCAGACATGCTGCTGCGGCACTGCACAGCAGCATCGCTTTCTTTTCCTTTCCAGATGGTACAGTATGACTGATAGCTGTCATCGTTGTCTTGTGAGTGCTCCTGGCTGGCCTCGGTAAGGTCAGTCAGGGGTGCCTGGGCAAAAATGGGAATGACTCCTGGTCATTCTCTTCTTTAAGCTTTGTCTAATGGAGATTCGGTCCTGCCTGGAATATCATATCAGCTGGAGGCTGCCCTCCCCTCCCGCCTTTGATCTCTGCTTGCAGAGGCAATAAAGTCAGTGTTGTTTCTTATTCCTGCATTATTTATTACTTCATCACACAAACGGGGGGATAACTGCCATGGTAGCCCAGGAGGGGTGGGGGTGGGGGAGGAAGGAAGCAACAGGTGGGGTTGTTGCAGGGGCACCCCCTAGAATGGCATGCAGCTTATCATTTCTGCAGGAAATCTGGGGCTCTGACCCGGAGCGGCCGTTTGCCTCTCTGGTTCTTTAGTAGACTTGCCTGATATTCTAGGCAGAACTGACTCTCTATTAGACAAAACTTAAAGAAAAGAATGACCTGGAGAGTCATTCCCATTTTTGTCCAGGAGCCACCTGACTGACCTCACCGATGCCAGCCAGGAGCACCCATAACAGCAGCAGATGGTACAGCATGACTGGTAACCATCTTTGTCAACTTGCAAAGGCAAGGGGATACTGCTGTGTAGAGCTGCAGTACCACGTCTGTCAGCAACATCCAGTAGACATATGGTGACAGTGAAAAAAGGCTGAACGGGCTCCATGGTTGCAGTGCTATGGCATCTGCCCAGGCAATCCAGGGAAAAGGGCGCAAAATGATTGTTTGCTGTTGCTTTCACGGAGGGAGGATCGACTGATGACATTTACCCATAACCACCCTCGACAAATTTTTGGCCTCATCAGGTACTGGAATCTCAACCCAGAATTCCAATGAGAGGGCAAGACTGCGGGAACTATGGGATAGCTATGGGACAGCTACCCACAGTGCAACGCTCTGGAAGTCGACGCTAACCTCGGTACGTGGACGCACACCGCCGAATTAATGTGCTTAGTATGGCCGCGTGCACTCGACTTTATACAATCTGTTTCCAAATATAGGTTTCTGTAAAATAGGAATAATCTCATAGAGTAGACATACCCTGAGTAACCAATTCAAATATTCTTTCAAAGCTTGTAACACCATTGCCCTCTATCCGCTTCCCATCAAATTTTTAATTTTGCTTAAATATTCCACATTGCCCATCTCAGCACCATGATAGGATCCCTGCATTTAACTCTATATCTCTCAGGGGTAATTCTAAAATTGTGTCAAAACATTTCTTTAAATTTACAATAATCTAAAACTTCCTCACTTGACAGTTTATTGAATAAATCCAGTGCTTTACCAGTTAATTTTGCAACTAATGTGGGCATCTACCAATCATCAGGAATCTTATGAATCACACACAGCCTCTCCAAGGTAGTGAAGTATTCAGCCTCATTGTATGCAGGATACAATTGTTCCCAGTTTTGGATTTTTGAAGAGTTGGGAATCAGTTGAGTGGGAAGGTTCTGGTTCTGCTTTTCCAATTGGTGTTTCTGCTCTCCTTCTTTCTTCTCAGTTTCTTGTTGTTTTAGTTTCATAGCCCTCCTGTGGTCAGCCTCCTCTCTGGCAGCCTTTCCCTGCATTAGCTCTAAAATTCTCCAATGTTCTTCTTTATCTGCTGCCTGCAATCTGAATAGCTCCAACTTCACAATTGTTTTGCTGTTTTCGCTTACTTTGATGTTTTTCTGTCCCTATTTCCCTTTCCTGAAATAAGCAAATAAACTGGTAACCTCTTTGACTGATCTCCAGCTGATCACTGTGCCACTATGACCGACTTCCCTGGGATGAAACCTGGACCTGGGGTAAAGCTGAGCCCTCTGACACACCCGTCTGGGACCTCGCCCAGACTGTGATAAAGTGAAAAGCTGCAAACTCCTCCAGGTCCTGCACTCACTCAGATATTCACAGGCAGGGACACACCTAGCGAAGTTACAGGAAAGCTTTCGCCAGCCACACATGAAACAAAATTAGAGGTTAGAGACTTGCCTCTGGCTCTAGGTTTCTAGGCCCATTCTCAGAGTGCAGCTTCCATTCTAGTGCATCTCACTGTGAGCAGGGAGCTGTGCACCTAGAGGCTGGGCCCTGAGACCAGTTTTGTCCCCTGGACATCTCACTTGTAACCAGAAACACACAGTGAGGCAGCCTATCACAGGTTTCACCCCCACTCTGAACTTCAGGGTAGAGAGGTGTGGACCTGCATGAGGACCCCTAAGATTAATTGCCAGCTTAGATCAGTAAGCTGCAACAACCCAAATCGTTCAAAACAGCTGTTTATGAGACATTTGGAAAACTGTCTTCCCTCACAAAATCTCTCCCTCCCAAATACTGTAACTGATCCCTCGGTAAACTAGAGAGACTTCTCCACCAATTTCCTGGTGAACACTGATCCAAACCCCTTGGATCTTAAAACAAGGAAAATAAATCAGGTTCTCAGAAAGAAGGCTTTTAATTAAATAAAGGGGGTAAAAGAAATACCTCTGTGAGATTAGCATCCAAGCTACTCCACAGACAACAGATTCAAAACACAGAGGATGTTCCCCTGCGCAAAACCTTAGTTACAAAAAAGACCCAATTTGATTATCCCTCTAATGCACAGGACAAGTCACAAAACAAAATAAACATAAACTAATTAATTTCTTCTTTAATACTCACTACCCTGTTTGATTCCTAGGTCTTTTCACTCTGGCATAAAACTGAAACTAACACTGGGACAAAAGAAAATTTCCCTCCAGTCCTCTTGAAACATCCTGTCCCCACACTGGTTCCTCTGGTCAGGTGTCAGCTAGGCTAGGTAAACTTCTTAACCCTTTACAGGTAAAAGAGGCATTAACCCTTAACTGTCTGTTTATGACACAGCCGGAGAGCCAAAAAGACAGGGGAGGCAAATACAGGACAGTTCTGTGTTAAACTTAAAGTATTCAATAAAAAAATGAACGCTATGCAATATCAGAAGAGTACATTTAAAATGGACTCAAAACTGGCTAACTAAAAGATCTTAGAAAGTAGTTGTCAATGGGCCATTGTCAGTGAATGGGGTCTTTCTATGGGGTTCTGTGGAAGAGGCCAGGGCAGGCATTCCGATTGATTTGAACCATTTGGTGAGCTGGGTCCATGCAAACAAAATGTTTTAAGACAGACAAATGCAAAGGGATCCTCTTGGAAGAGGGAATGCAGTCTTGATCCACAGACCAGGGCACTTCAGTATGAGACACAGGGACCATGAAAAGGATGTTGGGGTCATTGTAGACAATCAACTCATCGTGAGCTCCCAGTGTGATGCTGTGGGCAAAAGTGCTGATGTGATCCTTGCATACCTAAGTGGGAGTGGTGAGTTTGGAGCAGGGGAAGGATTTTACCTCTGCACATGTTATTGGTGAAAACAACTGTGTCCACTCCCAGGAACCACACTTCAGAAATGATGTTGAAAAAGTGGAGAGAGTGCAGAAAGGAGCCAAAAAAATGCTTGGAGACTGGAGAAAATGCAGGTGAGAGAGGGAGATTTAAAGAGCTTCATTTACTAATCTTAAATACCAATAACATGCTCTTTAATCTACTGAAGAAAGGCAGAACAAGACTCAATCTTTGGAATCTGAAGGCAGACAAATTCCAGTTGGAAATAATGGCCCAATGTTTGGCATGCAGAGCATTGAACATTTGGAACACACCAAGAAGGGAAGTGATGGATTCTCCAACTCCATACATGTGGAGGTCTAGATTGGATGCTTTTCCTTAAGACGTCCTTGAGAGCTTGTCTGTACTTCAAAAGCTACAATGGTGCTGCCGCAGTGCTTCAACATTTACACTACATACACTGACGTCAGGGGTTCTCCCATCAGTATAGTTAAACCACCTCCCCAAGAGGTGGTAGCTAGGTCGACTGAAGAATTCTTCCATTGACCTAATGCCGGCTACACCAGTGTAAGGTTGATAGAGCTACATCTCTCAGGGATGTGGATTTTTTCAAAAAAGGCAAATGGAAATCATGGGAGGTGATAGTACTCAAGTACTTGGCACTGGTTAGGCCTCAGCTGGAGCATTGTGTCTAGTTTGGGTCACTGATGTAGAGAAAGGATGTAGAGAAACTGGAAAGGATGCAGAGGCATGCGACAACAATGATCAAAGGGATAGAAGAAAAGCCATACGAGCAAGGGCTGAAGCAACCATTTGTATTTTGTTTGGAAAAGAGGAGAGTGAAGGGGACATTGAAGCCATCTTCAGATACTTGAAAGCCTGCGATAAGAAAGATGGAGGAATGTTATTATCTCTTGCCATAGAGCACAGGATAACAGGCAGTGAGTTCAAACTCCAATATAGCAGAATTCGATTATATCTGAGAAAAAACTTCCTAACTTTAAGACCAAGAGGACAGTGGAACAGACACTTTGGAAGGTTGTGAAGCTCCTTCGCTGGACGTATCCCATAGGTGGTGGGATGCCGATCTCTCCGAGATGGTTTAGACACAACACATTCTGTATCTTGGCAGGGGATCAGACTTGCTGACCCTTGCATTCCTTTCTAATCCTATAGTTTGTTTCCATCATGTAAAATCCTAGAGTGGAACAGGTCTTATTCACACACAAGTTATGAAGCTCGATTCAGGTTAAATGGATAAAATTTCATGGCCTGTGTTATACAGGATGTCAGACTGGATGATCATATGGTCCCTTCTGACCTTAAATTTTATGAATCTGTCAAAGAAAGTAGATCAGGCATTTTTATTTAGTCTGTTTCATAGCACACAAACAATCATTTACCTTGAAAATCTGAACATATACCATTGAGAAAAGAAAATGGTCACAATTCTTCATTTTTAGCCTGCAGAACTCCTTGGTCATGACATTATTGGAGAAAACAGCTTAGCTGAATGGGAATCAAAAATGGATTGACATTTGTAGGTTTTTCTGGTGGCACTTTTAATTTTGTCTCTTTGACACCTTCAATAGGAGACCTTATTTTCAGTTTATATGTGTGCCAAACTTTAACTATGTGGACTTATATGTGGAATGCTGCACTCAGATTTGGTCACCATATCTCAAAAAAGATGTACTGGATTAGGAAATGGTGCAGGGAAGGACAACATAAGACTTGGACTTTTCAACTTTGAAATCAGACAACTAAGGGGTGATATGCTATAGGTTTATAAAATCATGACTGGTATTAAAAAATTGAATAAGGAAACTTTATTTATTCCTTCAGAAAACACATACCTTGGGGTCACACTTTGAAATTAATAGGAAGCAGATTTAAAACAAAGACAGTATTTCTTCATAGTCAACCTGGGAACTTTTTGCCGGGAGATGTTGCAAAGGCCAAAACTATAACAAGGTTCAAAAAAGAACTAGATACATTCCTGGAGGACAGGTCCACCAGTAGCTAATAGCCTGAATCGACAGAGATGGTGTCCCTAGCTGCTGTTTATCAGAAGTTGGTAGTGGGTGACAGAGAATGAATCACTTGATGATTACTGTCATGAATATAGGGGTGTCATAAACAGATAGCTAAGGGTTAATGTTCTTTTACCTGGAAAAGAGTAACCTGAAACACCTGACCAGAGGACCAATCAGGAAACAAGATTTTTTCAAATCTGGGTGGAGCGAAGTTTGTGTGTAAATCCTTTGTTCTGGTCTTGTGCCTGTACTCTCCCGGCTATGAGAGGATTTTTCTGTCTCCTGCTTTTTAATCTTCTGTTTCCAAGTTGTGAGTACAAAGAGATAAGACAGTGGTTTATACCGGTTTTTCTTTTGTATTTACATGTGTGTAGTTGCTGGAATGTGTTAAATTGTGTTCTTTTAAATAAGGCTGTTTATTCATATTTCTTTTAAGCAATTGACCCTGTATTTGTCACCTTAATACAGAGAGACCATTTTAATGTGCTTTTTCTTTCTTTTTACATAAAGCTTTCTTTTTAAGACCTGTTGGAGTTTTTCTTTAGTGGGGAACTCCAGGGAATTGAGTCTGTAGCTCACCAGGGAATTGGTGGGAGCAAGAAGTCAGGGGGAAATCTGTGTGTGTTAGATTTACTAGCCTGACTTTGCATACCCTCTGGGTGAAGAGGGAAGTACTTCTGTTTCCAGGACTGGAAATAGGGAGGGTGGAGTCCCTCTGTTTAGATTCACGGAGCTTGCTTCTGGGTATCTCTCCAGGAACCCAGGGAGGGAACACCTGGAAGGGAGAAGGGGGGGGAAAATGGTTTATTCCCCTTTGTTGTAAGACTCAAGGAATTTGGGTCTTGGGGTCCCCAGGGAAAGTTGTTGGGGGGACCAGAGTGCCCCAAAACACTCTAATTTTTTGGGTGGTGGCAGCTTTACCAGGTCCAAGCTGGTAACTAAGCTTGGAGGTTTTCATGCTAAACCCCATATTTTGGACGCTAAGGTCCAAATCTGGGAATATGTTATGACAAGGGGAAGGGTAGAAACCCTTCTATATGCTGTAAAATAAATCCTCTACTTAGCAGCTGTACTGGATTGCCTTACCTGTAAGGAGTTAAGCAGTTCAAATAAGCTACTTGGCACCTGACCAGAAGGACCAATGAGGAAATAAGATACTTTCAAATGGGGGACTGGGGAGGTTTTGTTTGTTGTTCTGTTTTGTGGAGAGATGGAGGGTGAAGCCAAGCTGATACAATATCTCCTGAAAATATACCTGGAATAACCCATCTAACACCACAGAAATTGTAAGGAGGGCAAGGAAATATATTAGTTTATCTTTTGTTTTGGCTTGTGAATATTCCTATTGTACAGAGGTATTTTTATTCCTGTTTTTGTAAGCATGAAGCTGAGTACAGAAGGGAATCCTCCATGTTTTAAATCATTTTATTACTCTGTAAAGTTACAAGAAATACTGATTTTACAGGTGTGATTCTTTTATTTTTTTCTTTATAAATAAAGTTCTTCTTTTAAGAACCTGGTTGACTTCAGTGTCCTGAGGACAAAGGGACTCGTCTATTCTCACTGTGCTTAGGCAACTGATTGGTATATGTTTCTCAAGGCTCCCCAGGAAAGGAAGGGAAGGTACTTGGGGGGATATTTTGGGGTTAGGGATTCCAAGTGACCCTTCCCTGAATGTTTATGTAAATCACTTGGTGGTGGCAGCAATACTGTTCACGTACAAGGGAAGTAATTTTTGTCTTTGGGAAGCTTTAACCTAAGATTGTAGAATATAAAATTAGGTGGTCTTTCATGTGGGTTCCTGCATTTGTACCCCAAAGTTCAGAGTGGGGAACCGAAACAATTATCCTGTTCTGTTCATTTCTTCCCAAGCGCTTGGCATTGAACACTGTTGGAAGACAGAATACTGGACTAGAAGGACCACTGGTCTTATCCAGTATAGCACTTTTCATGTTCTTATACAGACCCCAGATGTATCTGTTGCCTGCCATAACCTACTAGACCCCACTTCCCTCCTAAAACTCATATAGAACCCAGGAGTCCTGATGGGGCCTCTCTCTCTCTCTCTCTCTCTCTCTCTCTCTGTTTGGAGCTAGTAACAAAGTATTAATATACATTAAAATTTTAAACATAACCAGTGTCCGTTAAGCGACTTGCCACAAGATGTCAGAACACTTCAGTATTAGAGCTGAGTGGGTCTAACATTTATTTCTCTTTCTTTTTTTTACATAGGAATTAGATACTGTGCTCCCGTCAGCTAACTGCTAAGTTATCTGCCAAAACCCAAAAGTTTTCAAGAGCCCCAGAAGCCCCTGGAATAATGGTCAAAGTGGGTGCACCCTAAGAACATCTGAAATGTCTCCCTTGCAGCTGAGGGTGTGGGGAGGGAAGTGGAAATGCTCCAGTGAGTGACAGGGGAGGGGAGGAGAGGAGTGACGGACAGAGGTGGGATCTTGGGCAGAAGAGGCAGAGCAGGGGTGTACCCTTGGCTGAAGACGTGGAGTAAGAGGAGGGGCTTCATGGGTGCAGTTACCAGCAATTAGAAAGGTGGCCACCCAATGAGCTGTACACAGACCAGTTCCCCAGGTTGTCAGGCTGACACAGCACAGTAAGGTCAGGAAACGATTTAATGTCTTTTGACTGCTCTCTTCGATTCTTCCTGTTGAAAGTAGGAGTCCAGGCAGAGACAGATGCATCGTGGAGGTGAATGCCTGGCTGCGAAGATGGTGCCGCCAGGAGGGCTTTGGCTTCCTCGACCACAGGATGCTATTCGAGGAAGGACTGCTAGGCACAGATGGCGTTCACCTTTCGAAGAGGGGAAAGGCCTTATTTGCCCACAGACTGGCTAACCTAGTAAGGAGGGCTTTAAACTAGGTTCAACGGGGATAGGTGAGCAAAGCCCACAGGTAAGTGGGGAACAAGACCTGGGAGATGGGTTGGAACCAGGAGGGAGCACGGGCTATAATGACAGAGAGAAAGGAGGGTCAGGGCAAAGCTGGAGGCAAGATCAAACCAGTATCTTAGATGCCTATATACAAATGCAAGAAGTATGTGTAAAAAGCAGGAAGAACTGGAAGTGCTAATAAATAAAAACAACTATGACATTGTTGGCATGACTGAAACTTGGTGGGATAATACACACGACTGGAATGTTGGTGTGGATGGGTATAGTTTGCTCAGGAAGGATAGACAGGGGAAAAAGAGAGGAGGTGTTGCCTTATATATTAAAAATGTACACACTTGGCCTGAGGTGGAGATGGACATAGGAGACGGAAGTGTTGAGACTCTCTGGGTTAGGCTAAAAGGGGTAAAAAACACTGGTGACGTCGTGCTGGGAGTCTACTACAGGCCACCTAATCAGGTGGAAGAGGTGGATGAGGCTTTTTTCAAACAACTAACAAAATCATCCAAAGCCCAAGATTTGGTGGTGATGAGGGACTTCAACTATCCAGATATATGTTGGGAAAACAACACCGTGGGGCACAGACTATTCAATAAGTTCCAGGACTGCATTGCAGACAACTTTTTATTTCAGAAAGTTGAAAAAGCTACTGGGGGGAAGCTGTTCTAGACTTGATTTTAACAAATAGGGAGGAACTTGTTGAGAATTTGAAAGTAGAAGGAAGCTTGGGTGAAAGTGATCATGAAATCAAAGAGTTTGCAATTCCAAAGAAGGGTAGAAGGGAGTACAGCAGAATAGAGACAATGGATTTCAGGAAGGCGGATTTTGGTAAGCTCAGAGAGCTGATAGGTAAGGTCCCACGGGAATCAAGACTGAGGGGAAAAACAACTGAGGAGAGTTGGCAGTTTTTCAAAGGGACGCTATTAAGGGCCCAAAAGAAAGTTATTCCGATGGTTAGGAAAGATAGAAAATGTGGCAAAAGACCACCTTGGCTTAACCACGAGATCTTGCGTGACATACAAAATAAAAAGAAGTCATATAAAAAATGGAAACAAGGTCAGATCACAAAGGATGAATATAGGCAAATACCACAGGAATGCAGAGGCAAGATTAGAAAGGCAAAGGCACAAAATGAACTCAAACTAGCTATGGGAATAAAGGGAAACAAGAAGACTTTTTATCAATACATTAGAAGCAAGAGGAAAACCAAGGACAGGGTAGGCCCACTGCTCAGTGAGGAGGGGGAAACAGTAACGGGAGACTTGGAAATGGCAGAGATGCTTAATGACTTCTTTGTTTCAGTCTTCACTGAGAAGTCTGAAGGAATGCCTAGTATAGTGAATGCTTACGGGAAGAGGGTAGGTTTAGAAGATAAAATAAAGAAAGAGCAAGTAAAAAATCACTTAGAAAAGTTAGATGCCTGCAAGTCACCAGGGCCTGATGAAATGCATCCTAGAATACTCAAGGAGTTAATAGAAGAGGTATCTGAGCCTCTAGCTATTATCTTTGAGAAATCATGGGAGACGGGGGAGATTCCAGAAGACTGGAAGGGGGCAAATATAGTGCCCATCTGTAAAAAGGGAAATAAAAACAACCCAGGAAACTACAGACCAGTTAGTTTAACTTCTGTGCCAGGGAAGATAATGGAGCAGGTAATTAAAGAAATCATCTGCAAACACTTGGAAGGTGGGAAGGTGATAGGGAATAGCCAGCATGGATTTGTAAAGAACAAATCATGTCAAACTAATCTGATAGCATTCTTTGATAGGATAACGAGTCTTGGGGATAAGGGAGAAGCGGTGGATGTGATATACCTAGACTTTAGCAAGGCATTTGATACAGTCTCGCACGATATTCTTATAGATAAACTAGGAAAGTACAATGTAGATGGGGCTACTATAAAGTGGGTGCATAACTGGCTGGATAACCGTACTCAGAGAGTAGTTGTTAATGGCTCCCAATCCTGTTGGAAGGGTATAACAAGTGGAGTTCCGCAGGGGTCTGTTTTGGGACCGGTTCTGTTCAATATCTTCATCAACGATTTAGATGTTGGCATAGAAAGTACGCTTATTAAGTTTGCGGACAATACCAAACTGGGAGGGATTGTAACTGCTTTGGAGGACAGGGTCAAAATTCAAAATGATCTGGACAAATTGGAGAAATGGTCTGAGGTAAACAGGATGAAGTTCAATAAAGATAAATGCAAAGTGCTCCACTTAGGAAGGAACAATCAGTTTCACACATACAGAATGGGAAGAGACTGTCTAGGAAGGAGTATGGCAGAAAGAGATCTAGGGGTCATAGTGGACCACAAGCTTAATATGAGTCAACAGTGTGATACTGTTGCAAAAAAAGCAAACGTGATTCTGGGATGCATTAACAGGTGTGTTGTAAACAAGACACGAGAAGTCATTCTTCCGCTCTGCTCTGCGCTGGTTAGGCCTCAGCTGGAGTATTGTGTCCAGTTCTGGGCACCACACTTCAAGAAAGATGTGGAGAAGTTGGAGACGGTCCAGAGAAGAGCAACAAGAATGATTAAAGGTCTTGAGAACATGACCTATGAAGGAAGGCTGAAGGAATTGGGTTTGTTTAGTTTGGAAAAGAGAAGACTGAGAGGGGACATGATAGCATTTTTCAGGTATCTAAAAGGGTGTCATCAGGAGGAGGGAGTAATCTTGTTCACCTTAGCCTCCAATGATAGAACAAGAAGCAATGGGCTTAAACTGCAGCAAGGGAGATTTAGGTTGGACATTAGGAAAAAGTTCCTAACTGTCAGGGTAGTTAAACACTGGAATAGATTGCCTAGGGAAGTTGTGGAATCTCCATCTCTGGAGATATTTAAGAGTAGGTTAGATAAATGTCTATCAGGGATGGTCTAGACAGTATTTGGTCCTGCCATGAGGGCAGGGGACTGGACTCGATGACCTCTCGAGGTCCCTTCCAGTCCTAGAGTCTATAAGTCTATGAGTAAGTGATTCAGAAAAGAGGGCCCCAGCACCAAATCAACAGTCAGCTGTGCTCATATTTAGAGCCCGAGCTCAAGGAGAAAATGTTTAGATCCCTTGATGAGTAATAAACTGGAGCAGCCTGACCCAAATCTCTTTGGCCCTCACTCCATAAATGATAGGATTTAACATGGGAGGCACCAGGAGGGACATGTTGGCCATGAGAATGTGGAAATGCAGGAGGACATTGTAGCCAAACCGGTGTATGAGAAAGGAGAAGAGACCAGGTAAATAAACGGCTAAGATGACAAAGAAGTGGGAGCTGCAGGTCCCAAAAGTCTTGAACCGGGCATCCTTTGTGGGGAGACTGAAGATGGCCCTGAGGATCTGGGTGTAGGACATAGTTATAAAAAACACATCCAGACCAAAAACAGGCAATACCACAAAGAGGCTGTAGTAACTACTAATGCGGATGTCGGCACAGGCCAGCGTCTCCACGGCTATCAGGTGACAGTACAAGTGGGGGATGATGTTAGTTGTATAATATAGCCACCTTCTCGCTATGAAGGGAAAACATAGTGTGAGCATGGAACCTCGCAGCACCACAGCCAGGCCAATCTGGGCCACCACAGAGTTTGTTAGGATAGTGGAATATCTCAGGGGATCACAGATGGCCACGTAGTGATCAAAAGCCCTGGACACTAAAATCCCAGACTCAATCATTGAGCAGCAGTGAATGAAGAATATCTGGGTGAGGCAGGCACTGACATTGATCTCCCTGGAGCTGAACCAGAAGATGCTCAGCGTTTTGGGAGGGGTGGATGTTAATAGAACCAGGTCGGTGACAACCAGCATGCAGAGGAAATAGTACAGGGGCCCATGGAGGCTCGGCTCCTTCTTCACAATGAACAATATGATGGAGTTCCCCAAGATGGCTATGACGTATATTGCACAGAAGGGAATGGAGAGCCAGGTATGCGCTGCCTCCAGGCCAGGAATGCCCAGCAGGATGAAGGTGGAGGGGTTGGTGAAGTCGGTTGTGTTGGAATCTGACATGGAGTAGTGGAGAAGATGTCCAGATCTGAGGCAGAACTGTGTTTCCTGCATTTACCATATATTTCCCTGATTTACTGTATGTGATCAGTGTCTACGGTGATGGTCGCATTGCAAATGCCTGGATGGAGAGACAAAGTTAATATGAAATATTATGTGTACTACCAGAGGTGGTTGTTATGAGTGAAGCAGATTGTCCTCTCCTGACACACTGAAATATGACATGTTAAAAATTCAGATAAATGAATTATGAAAAAATGACCTTACTAATGCCAATTCCATATTTTATGGTGCTCTGTGAGACAATAATTCCTGCATGTTGTGTTGCTGGAAACCTTAATAGGCATCAGCAGGAAACACTAGTGTGGCTATTGGTTATCCATCACTGTTCCTTAATGCAATGAAAGCCAGGCTAGAGAGTCCATGCTGAACAGAGTTCCCCATTCCCTTGGTTGCTCAAAATCTAAGAATTGAAAAATACTAAACCATTGACTAAATATGTACCAGAGAGAAACATCCCAACTAGAGCACGTCTCAGGGGAAAGACCTGGGCATCACTGATAGCAGCTTGGCTCATTCACAGCAGTGGCCAAAACAAAGACAATGTTTGGATGCCTAAGGAATGGGATGAAGAATAACCTGCTCTGGATATGTGCTCCATTTTGGTCATGCAGTCTCCATAAAGGATATAGCAAATGAAAAGGGGATTTCCAAGGCAGGCTATGAGAATGAGGGAGGCTGCCATATGCAGACTGAAAAGTCTGGGACTGTTTAGTTTAGAAAAGAGACAAAGAACGAGGCTTATGATAGAGGAGAGGGAAACAAAGAATGGAACTGATTACATTCAAATGGACAGACAGAGAACAGCTCCCAACCAGTAACATCTATGGACACTTTTTGTTTCACAAGAGCTAATTCCCCAAAGCTGAAGCATGTTATCAGCAAAACGGATTGGGAGGAGAAATGTCCAGAGAACAATGTGAATGAGAATTGGGTGTTCTTTACGACGACTTTATTAGATAGCTAAGAAGCCACAATACCACAGTTAAGAGTGTACACAACTTTGGCTAAAAATTCTGTTCAGTGGAAAGTGAAGGCAGCAGTTAGGTGGAAAATGCAATATATCCATATATAGAGAGACACAAACAAATAACTGGCTCTGAAATCTAGGGGAGAAAGGCAGAGCAAGGCCTAATAACTGGAAGATGAAGCCAGACAAATAGCAGCTGGAAATAAGAGTCACATTTTTAGTTCTGAGGGCGATTAACATTTGGAGGAAACAGCAAAAGGAAGTGATGCATTCTCCAGTTCTCCATGTCTGTAGAGCCAGACTGGATGTTTTTCTGGAAAATCTACTTAAGGGCTTTGTCATAACTTAGTCCCAGATTTGGACCTTAGCGTCCAAAATATGGGTGTTAGCATGAAAACCTCCAAGCTTAGTTACCAGCTTGGACCTGGTACTTGCTGCCACCACCCAAAAAATTAGAGTGTTTTGGGGCACTCTGGTCCCCCTGAAAAACCTTCCCTGGGGACCCCAAGACCCAAATCCCTTGAGTCTCACAACAAAGGGAAATAATCCTTTTTCCCTTCCCCCCTCCAGGTGCTCCTGGAGAGATACACAGACACAAGCTCTGTGAATCCAAACAGAGTGACTCCCCCTCTCCGTTCCCAGTCCTGGAAACAAAAGCACTTTCCTCTTCACCCAGAGGGAATGCAAAATCAGGCTAGCAAATCCAACACACACAGATCTCCCCCTGATTTCTTCCTCCCACCAATTCCCTGAAATTTCCCAGAAAAGAAAACTCCAACAGGTCTCAAAAAGAAAGCTTTATATAAAAAGAAAGAAAAAATACATACAAATGGTCTCTCTGTATTAAGGTGACAAAATACAGGGTCAATTGCTTAAAAGAATATTGAATAAACAGCCTTATTCAAAAAGAATACAAATCAAAGCACTCCAGCACTTATATTCATGCAAATACCAAAGAAAAGAAACCATGTAACTTACTATCTGATCTCTTTGTCCTTACACTTAGAAACAGAAGATTAGAAAGCAGAAACTACTTCTCCAAAGCTCAGAGAAAGCAGGCAGACAGACAAAAGACTCAGACACAAACTTCCCTCCACCCAGAGTTGAAAAAATCCGGTTTCCTGATTGGTCCTCTGGTCAGGTGCTTCAAGTGAAAGAGACATTAACCCTTAGCTATCTGTTTATGACAGGCTTGTCTATACTTTAAATGCTACAGTGGCTCTGCATTACTGCTTCAGTGTAGACACTGCTTTCACTCATGACAGGGGTTCTCGTGTCAGTGTAGGTAATCCACCTCTCCAAGAGATGGCAGCTAAGTAGATAGAAAACTTCATCCATTGATCCCAGTGACAACTATATTGAGGTGAGGTTAATATAGTTAAATCTCTCAGGGGTGTGGATTTTTTTTGCTGTTTGTGTTGCAAAAAAAAAGGAAATATAATTTATGGAGTTGTAGCATGCAAATCAAAGGAGTACTGTGTCTATTTTAGTTGCAAATGTGTAAGAAGGACATAGAGAATCTGGAAATGACCAGAGGTCATATAAGTGAATGCTGAAGGAACTGTGTATGTTTAGTTTGGAAAAGAGGAGATTGAGGAGGACATGACAGTGGTCTTCGGATACTGGAAAGGCTGACATAAAAAAGATGGAGAACAGTTGTTCACTCTTGCCACAAAGGGCAGGGCAAGAGGCCATGGGTTCAAACTACAGCAAAACAGATTTAGATTAAAACTCAGGATAAACTTCCTAAATGTAGGAACAGGAAGCCAATGGAACAGACACCTGGAGAAATCCTGGAGGCTCCTTTACTGCAGGTTTTCTAAAGGAGGCTGGACAGTCATCTGTCCTGGATGGTTTAGACACAATAAATTCTGCATCTTGGCAGGGGATTAGATTAGCTAACCTTCGTGGTTCCTTCTCCCCCTGTGGCTCTAGGATTCTATGATATAAAATCCAGGTGTAGACCAGGCTTTAGTCAAACACAAGTTATTAGGTTCAACACAGGCGTAACTAGGTGAAATTTAATGCCCCATGTTATACAGGAATTCAAACTGGATGATTGAACGGTCCCTTCTAGCCTGATACCCTATTAATCTATCGATAATAAAAGTGGGTCAGGCATTTATATTTACTCTGTCTTACAACAGTGAGCAAGGGAAAGGGAACATTGAATTCTATTGGAAGTGTGAATATATAACTCTGAAAAAAGTATTTTTTTTTCATATAATCCATATTTGGCCTGTGGAACTCCTTACCACAGACGTTACTGGAGCAAAGAGTTAGGCTGAATGGGATTCACTAATGGATTGGACATTGTAGGTGGTGCTGGTGGCATCACCGTTAGTTAAGGCTGTCTGACACCTTCCATTAGAAACCTTCTTTTCAGTTTGTTAAACTTTCAGCATTTGGACTAAAAATTCACACGTGGTTTGTCTGTTTCCAGGTGAATTGTTTTTTTTGTTTCTGGCATAACGTTTGATCTGACTTCTCAAATGAAGCTAGGAGACAAGATGTGTTGCCCATGTTGAAAAATATGTATAATTGTTCAAGTGGTGAGCCTAAGCAGCTCCATGGAGATAAAAGTCAGGTAACATCCCCACCGGCCTTTAACAACCAGAGCCCTGAAATGCAAGTGCAGGAGGTGACAATCTCTCTGCATTAATACATAGCTGGCTTCTGAGGCTTTAACTCAGTTTCTACTCCAAGGAGAATTTTGCCTCAACGGGGCCTGGTAAAATATGGGCCAGAGCCTCAGAATTTGGCCTTTTATTGTACATCCTGAAGGATCTACTGTGAGACTGAAATGCAGTAACCTTAGGGTTGGAGGCCATCAGTCCAGGAGGGCCCAGCAAAGAGGGACATTTTAGCCCATGATACTGAGGCAAAGTCAACCCCTGTGGCGAGGGCTCTTGGATCTTTACTGGCTGTGCAGAGCAAAAAGGACCAGAGACCTATTATTGATCCAGTCATGCCCACATTGCACTGGGTTTGTTTAGCAGGTCAGCTCCTCAGCAAGAGATGGTACCTGTGAATATTGAGACGGAAGCGTCTTCCCAAGGAATCCCCCTCAGGTAGCTGAGTCCCACACCTCTCTCGCTCCAGCATCTGCAGCAACATCTCACGCCAAGAGCTGTCAGAGGGGTGTGCTCCAATTATAATATAGCTTTGTGCAATCCCAGGGGAGTTTTCTTGGCCTCTAGCAGAGAAGTTGCACCTGAATGTCAACAGGCTGGAGACAAGCCTGTCTGCGCTACTGTGCTCTTTATCCAACAATAGGAGTAAACAGTACTTAAGGGACCTTCCCAAAGGGAGATGAGAACTCTGGGGCTCTGTGCTGAGTCAGAGAGGAATTGGCTGCTCTGTGTATTTGTGTATATTTACAACTGATAGGGATAATGCTTAGAACTCAGTCGGGTCTGATACCCTGTAAAGTCTCAGGCGGGATGGGTAGATAGCAGACAGAGAGATCTATAGAAAGATGCCTGAGGGGAGACACCAGCACTTTGTGCAGTACACGGTGCTGTTGCTAAGGATCAGAGTAATCTCACTATTAACTCTCATCATACTGTGCAGCACCTTTCATTGACGGATGTTCAAAACACATAATAAAGGATAGTCACTATTACCGCAGCCCCATTAAACAGATAGGTAAACTGAGGTACAGGGAGATGTTATATTGCCAAGGTCATAGAGATTGGGTGGCAGGATGATAGACAGAACCCAGACATCCTGACTTCCCTGCCAGAAGCATGGTCTCTCTGTCACACCAAGGGGGAAATGGACTCCTGATCTGGCAGGGGCTGTTCATTGGGTGGGATGCAGAGGAAAGCCTGGAAGAGGGATCCGAAGCCTTTGTAATCCTCTCAAAGTGAACCTGAGGTTTTCAGAACTAGCTGCAGTTGGTGAGCTCCCTGCTCCTGTGAGGTGCGAACCCCGGGACTCCACTACCGCTCTCACTCAGTAACCTGCCAACGCAGTATGATGGGCTGTAACTTGGGGGAACACGCTGCACACCCATGTTCATCCTCATAATCACAACAAGGAGTCTGGTGGCACCTTAAAGACTAACAGGTTTATTTGGGCATAAGATTTCATGGGTAAAAAACCTCATTTCTACAGATGCATCTGTACAAGTGAGGTTTTTTACCCACAAAAGCTTATGACCAAATAAATCTTAGTCTTTAAAGGGCTACTGGACTCCTTGTTGTTTTCATATATACAAACTAACACAGCTGCCACCTGATATTTGACACCCTTATTATATGATTGTACAGTATCCAATGCAAAGATTGTGATGTTGGGTGTCTGTGACGCCCTAAGGTGAAACTTTCACCTTTCGAATGTTCTGGTCTTTTGCACTACACAAGGCTCTTCACATCCTGCAAAGTGTAATAACCTGCTCCCTCTGCCTCACTGGGGCTATGTCTGCACTACACACCTCACAGCAGCACAAATGTACTGCTATAGCTGCTTGCTGCAAGGTCTGCTGTGTAGCCGCTCTACGCTGGCAGGATAGAGCTCCCTGCCATCATAATTAAACCACCCCTGTGCGGCAGGAACTGTTGTGGCTGGAGAGCGTCTCCTGCCAACATGGGCCTGTGCACACAGGCACTTTCGTCAGTGAAACTTTTCTCGGTCAGGTCTGTGTTTTTTTCACAACCCTGGTAGAGAAACGTTTTACCGACAAACGTGCCAGTGCAGACAAAGCCTGAGTTGCAGGCTAGTAAAGACACCCACTGTCCCAAGTCCTGCACTGTTTAAGAAGATTGCAATTCTCTGCTGCTCTTTTTCGCCACACACAGCTGCTTGCATAGATATATCTCAAAACTCTGCCTGAATCTCTTCCCGGAGTCTGCTGTATTGCCCAAGAGTTTCAAGTCCTTGGGAGTTTCAGTTGTTTCATTTCCAGAATGTTGTTCCTCACAGCCCAGTGCTCCACACTGGAGAAATACTCCTGATTAGCCAGATGAGCAGGCAGAGTGTTCAGCCGTGGGAATCCAGATGCCCTCCAGCCAGGCCACTCCTGAACACACTGACTCAGCCTGGAACATTCGATTTCAATTCCACATGGGAGGGAATGAACCAAGTAGGAGAGAACAAATCCAGTGCAAACACTAATCCAGTCCCTAATCCAGGCCAAAACAGAACTGGAAATGCAGCTAGCAAGGGCTATGAAGGTTAACAAGAAGGGTTTTTACAGGTATGTTAGCAACAATAAGAAGGTCATGGACAGTGTGGGCCCCTTACTGAATGAGGGAGGAAACCTAGTGACAGATGATGTGCAAAAAGCTGAAATATTCAATGATTTTTTTGCCTCGGTCTTCACAGACAAGGTCAGCTCCCAGGCTGCTGCTCTGGGCAACACAGTATGGGGAGGAGCCCTCAGGGGTGAAAGAACAGGTTAAGGACTATTTGGAAAAGCTGGACATTCACAAGTCCATGCGTCCAGATTTAACACATCCGAGGGTGCTGAGGGAGTTGGCGGATGTGATCGCAGAGCCATTGGCCATTATCTTGGAAAACTCACGGCAATCGGGAGAGGTCCTGGACAATAGGAAAAAGGCAAATATAATTCCTGTCTCTTAAAAAAGGAAGAAGGAGAACCTGGGGAACCACAGACTGGTCAGCTTCACCTCAGTCCCTAGCAAAATCATGGAGCAGGTCCTCAAGGAAACCATTTTGAAGCATTTGGAGGAGAGGAAGGTGATCAGGAACAATCGACATGGATTCACTAAGGGCAAGTCATGCAAGCAGCTGGGTTTGGTGAGAAAGACCAGCAGAAAATTGCTAACTTCTTATATATTTCAGGACTTGGGACCATGGCCAGAGCATTGCTGGGAGCGGAGCTGCAGCAACCAGCACCAGAGAGGCCGGAGAAGCAGCCTAGGGAGCTGCACTGGACGCAAAGCAGGAGCAGCAGTGCTGAGGCAGAGTGGAGCTGAAGCTGGAGCAGTCCAGAGCTGGGTGCACTGAACAGCTGAATAGAGCAAGAAGGGACCCTGGGCAGGTGACAACCCTAGGAAGAGCTCACCCTATGGATGGGACCCCTGGTCTCTTCATTCCCTCATCAGCCTGCCTGCCTGTCAATCTGACTGACCTGGAGCATTGGTCTCAATTGCCCTGGGGACTGTCAGTCTTAGCTTCCTGATTTCCCATCAGCTCTTTCTTTTGGTACTGGGAAATGGCCAACCAACCCCCCACCAAGGTTTAGTAAGGGACAACAGTCCCCTTACTCATGGCTGCAGTCCACAGAGGAGTGATGGACACCCACAGAACTGAGGCCAGGTCATTATCCACCAGGATGGGACAGAGCCTCCTAGTAAACTGGGCAAGGTAGAAAGCACTGCTCACAGATGCTGGTATGAGAAAGCTCAATGTCAGCAAGGAATCCAAGAACACTCCTCGACTATGGACTGTATTGCCCAGGTGTGGGTGTGAACCTTCAGCCAAAGGAGGCTTCAGTGTGTCTATCAACCCTTCAAAATACTTTGCTCTGCTCACCAGCATCACCTCTGTCTTGCTTGGATTCAGCTTCACCCAGCTGTTCTGTCCAAGACCTGGGCCATCTTGGTGATAATGGTTTGGTCGTACAGGATGGATAGGAGGAGATTGGTGTCACCTGCATACTGCTGGCATTTGAGTCCATGTTGTGTGACCAGTTCCCCACACAGAGGCTGCATGGAGATGCTGAGAAGCCCAGAGAGAGAACTCATCCATGTGGGAGTCTACAAGGGAGCGGTCTAGTGCTGGAGGTGCAGTTTCCCATGACCACTAATTGGGTGCATCCCTCCAAGAAGGATTCAGATCATTTTAGTGCATCCCTCTGGACTCCTGTTGCCTAGTAGGTTAGACAGAAGTATCTAATTTGCAACAGTGTGACATAATTCAAAGAGTTCAAGGAGGATGAGCATGTATGTCAATCCCCGGCCATTGATAGGAGGAGATCGTCCATCAGTGTTTCTAAAGCAGGGAAAGTGGATAGCAATGGATAGAAATGATTAGTTATAAAAGATAGAAAATGGATAAGAGACGGAAATGGCACCAAAGACAAATCTGTGGCTAGCAGGGCTGAGGAAAATAATAACAAGATTTTTTAGTATATTAGAAGCAAAGGAAATTCTAATAACAGTGCAGGCCTTTACTAGATGAAGGTGGTAACACTCTGAACAGTGGTGCAGACAAGGCAGAAACGTTCAGCAAACCTTTCTGTGCTGTATTTGGAAAGAAGCAGGATGATGCACTCAGGTCACATGAACTTCTTTCTAGTCCACTGGTAACTATGGGGGATGGTAAACGGCACCCAGTAGGGTCCATACGGAATCATCATCTAATGGGTTTTTTTCTAGTTTTTCATAACTGTCCTTAAGCACCTAAATGCCACTGATTTGGGCCTCTATGAGCCTGGCTCATGGGCTGGAGACAGGTGCCTATTTCCACCTGGGAATGGCAGTTGTGAGCTCTCTGCTGGAGCAAGGTGCACAGGACAGGTCAGTGGTTTCTCGTGAGATACGTAAGAATGACCACACCGGTTCAGACTAAAGCTGCATGTACTCCAGTCTCCTGTCTTCTTCCAGTGGCCAAGGCCAGGTGCCCCAGAGAGAATGAACAGAACAGGTAATCAGCAAGTGATCCATCCCTTGTCACCTATTCCCAGCTTCTGGCAAACAGAGGCTAGGGACACCATCCCTGCCCATCCTGGTGACTAGCTATCAAAGGACCTACCCCCACGAATTTATTTAGTTCTTTTTTGAATCCTGTTTTGATCATGGCCTTCTCAACATGCACTGTCAAGGAGTTCTACAGGTGACTGTGAGCTGTGTGAATAGAAACTTCCTTTTGTTTGTTTGAAACCTGCTGCCTATTAATTTCAGCAATTTTTCGGTTAGGGATAAAAAAAAAAAAGCAGGTTGCCCCAGAGGTGGACTGAGTACATGCAAAGGTCCATCTAGCCCAGTATCTTGTTTTCCGACACTGGCCAATGCCAGGTGCCCCAGAGGGAATGAACAGAACACGTAATCAGCAAGTGATCCGTCACCTTTCACCCATCCCCAGCTTCTGGCAAACAGAGGCTAGGAAAACCATGCCTGCCCATCCTGGCTATTAGCCATCGATGGACCTGTCCTCCATGAATTTATCTAGTTCTTTTTTGAATCCTGTTATGCTCTGGGCCTTCACAACATCCACTGCAAGAAGTTCCACAGGTAGACTGAGAGTTATGTGAAGAAATATGTCCTTTTTTTGTTTTAAAGTTTTGGCCTAATAATTTCATTTGGCGACTCCCTAGTTCTTGCGTTCTCAGATGGAGTACATAACACCTCTTTATTTACTTTCTCCACAATAGTCAAGATTTTATAGACTTCTATCATATCTCTGTTAAGTATTCTCTTTTCTAAGCTGAAAAGTCCCAATTTCATTAAACTCTCCTCATACGGAAGCTGTTTCATAACTGAACAATTTTTGTTGCCCTGTTCTGCCCCTATTCCAATTCCAATACCTAGATCTAGATTGCTGACCATCTATAAAAAGGGAAATAAAAACAACCCAGGAAACTACAGACCAGTTAGTTTAACTTCTGTGCCAGGGAAGATAATGGAGCAGGTAATTAAGGAAATCATCTGCAAACACTGGGAAGGTAGTAAGGTGATAGGGAATAGCCAGCATGGATTTGTAAAGAACAAATCTTGTCAAACTAATCTGATAGCGTTCTTTGATAGGATAACGAGCCTTGTGGATAAGGGAGAAGCGGTGGATGTGATATACCTAGACTTTAGTAAGGCATTTGATACGGTTTTGCATGATATTCTTATAGATAAACTAGGAAAGTACAATTTAGATGAGGCTACTATAAGATGGGTGCATAACTGACTGGATAACTGTATTCAGAGAGTAGTTATTAATGGCTCCCAATCCTGCTGGAAAGGTATAAGAAGCGGGGTTCCGCAGGGGTCTGTTTTGGGACCGGCTATGTTCAATATCTTCATCAACGATTTAGATGTTGGCATAGAAAGTATGCTTATTAAGTTTGCGGACGATACCAAACTGGGAGGGATTGCAACTGCTTTGGAGGACAGGGTCAAAATTCAAAATGATCTGAACAAATTGGAGAAATGGTCTGAGGTAAGCAGGATGAAGTTCAATAAAGATAAATGCAAAGTGCTCCACTTAGGAAGGAACAATCAGTTTCACACATACAGAATGGGAAGAGACTGTCTAGGAAGGAGTATGGCAGAAAGAGATCTAGGGGTCATAGTGGACCACAAGCTTAATATGAGTCAACAGTGTGATACTGTTGCAAAAAAAGCAAATGTGATTCTGGGATGCATTAACAGGTGTGTTGTAAACAAGACATGAGAAGTCATTCTTCCGCTTTACTCTGCGCTGGTTAGGCCTCAACTGGAGTATTGTGTCCAGGTCTGGGCACCGCATTTCAAGAAAGATGTGGAGAAATTGGAGAGGGTCCAGAGAAGAGCAACAAGAATGATTAAAGGTCTTGAGAACATGACCTATGAAGGAAGGCTGAAGGAATTGGGTTTGTTTAGTTTGGAAAAGAGAAGACTGAGAGGGGACATGATAGCAGTTTTCAGGAATCTAAAAGGGTGTCATCAGGAGGAGGGAGAAAACTTGTTCACCTTAGCCTCCAATGATAGAACAAGAAGCAATGGGCTTAAACTGCAGCAAGGGAGATTTAGGTTGGACATTAGGAAAAAGTTCCTAACTGTCAGGGTAGTTAAACACTGGAATAGATTGCCTAGGGAAGTTGTGGAATCTCCATCTCTAGAGCTATTTAAGAATAGGTTAGATAAATGTCTGTCAGGGATGGTCTAGACAGTATTTGGTCCTGCCATGAGGGCAGGGGACTGGACTCGATGACCTCTCGAGGTCCCTTCCAGTCCTAGAGTCTATGAGTCTATCTATCTATCTATCTATTCCCATTTGCCCCATCTATCTATCTATCTCTCTGTCTATCTCTCTATCTATCTATCTACAAATCTCTTTCAGATGGAGTGACAACATCTGCATGCAGTACTCATGATGTGGACATACCATAGTTTTATATAGAGGTAATATGATACTTTCTGTTTTATTATCTATCCCTTTGCTAATGATTCCCAACATTCTGTTCACTTTTTTGATTGCTGCTGTACATTGTGTAGATGTTTTCAGAGAACTATCCACAGTGACTCCAAGATCATTTTCTTGAGTGGCAACAGCTAATTTAGACCCCATCAATTTATATATATAATTGGGAGTATGTTTTCCAATGTGCATTATTTTCTATTATTAATAATGTATTTCATCTGCCATTTTGTAGCCCAGTAACCCAGTATTGTGAGATCCATTTGTAACTACTGTCAAAGTTAGAATCAGGACTCACAATTTGTCAGACCACTCTGTTTTATTAGCGCAGCGCTCCGCCAATAACATTCAGAATATGTGAGTGGCCATGCAAGGCCCAAACAGTCTTATTTATACAGATAAAAGAGCGGGAATTAGACAAAGGGACAAAGAAATCAAAACAGTAAAATTCACTTGGGGCACAGCATGCATATCCTATTTCCTTACTAACTGTTATCGATCTAAGGCTAATGCTTCACCAATTGCCCTTAAACGGTGCAATTTTTCTATGTTAATGTCTATATTCCTGACACCTGGTTGCAACATTCCAACAACTTTGCTTAAAGGTACAGACAACATTTCTTTAATCCTTTCTATTCTTACTATATAATTCATTCTACTTTCACAATCCCTCCTTTTGGTCAGGCGTACGCCATGACCAACCCTTACTGAGTTCCACAAATTAACCGTTCCTTATCTCTTAGTTCATCAGCGATATTCAAAATCATCATATTAGCACTCTGTTTTGGGGCAGCCATCTGGGTGACACAATTCTGGATAAAACAGGAGATTAACTGAAAGCATACAAAAATCACTAAGATTCCAAACAGGATAGTTAGGGCTCCCTGAAACAACCAGTTTCCTATGCCAAAGAAATTGAACAGGTTACTTAGCCACTTCCATAAAGAACTCGGCTCTTCATGGGGAAGATATGAGATTTGTTCTAAGTGGCTAGCGCCATCTATTACCTCATTGGTATTGTCAGGTATAAACACACAACATTCTTTTCCAATGAGAGCACAGGTCCCTCCTTTGGCCGCCAGCACTATGTCTAATGCTTGATGGTTTTGAAGGGCAACCTGTCTGATCACCCCTGTTTCTTTGTCCAGGGTTTTTAAACTTTCTCCGATTTCATTTGCCATTATTTCAACCACTGCTTGTAACCTTACGAGTCTTTTTGCATGGTGTATTGCTCCCCCAAGTGGGATAAAGGAACTGTCAATAGCCTCTTCCCAGGTGTCATTACTGTTCCATATTGTGTTAAATGGACAAGGTCCTCCAGTGAGGTCTGGGGAATTGAGTGGGATAGCCAGGACAGGAACACCAGTTTGAGAATGGGCTGGGATGTGGCTGCAGACCCAGCATTTAGAAATAATAAGGGTCTGAGCTATCCACACTTGCTGCTGGATAAAAGAATTGTCATTGTGGACTCCCCAGACCTTAAGACACCAGCAGCCGAAGAACAGGCACCACCAGAGGCGCATGTTGGAGGCAGGGCCCTTCTGGTTCTGACAACCTCAACTGAGTGAACTGCAGTTACAGTTTTATGTCCACCAGGCAGCTGGCGCTAGGCTCACTACTGCTTCTTCTTGAGCCTTGCTTTATGTAGTCATCTGCTTCTGGCAACCCTTACGAGAGCGTAGATTGTAAGGTATTGCAGGCTGTTCCTCTACGTCTTCTTCTGGAGTCAAAAAAATTGACTCTGCGTGGTCCTGAGGTGGTTGGTTCACTGGGGGTAGTACATTCTTACACTGCGAAGCATGTATCCACTCTGAGATGCCAGACAGTTTAACAGCCTTCCCTTGACTCTGGCTATAACAATGGCCTTCACACCTTATCTTGTCCTGATGCATACATTCCTCATTCACACAAATAGATTGAGAATACAAACAGTAGTATTTTATATTGAACAAAAATGCATTGCAAATTAAACCTTGCTAAGTTTTACAATTGATAACTAAGACAATTTACATTGAGACCCAGGCCTTCAATGTTTCTCTAATTTATTTAACATAGCCACAATAGAGAATCCTGTCTCTTACTACCTAAATCTTAAAACAAAGAGTTAGAGAGGGCCCAATTTGTAATGCATATGGGAAAACAGAATCTTATAGTCCCAGGGGGTCATTTCTTTCTGCTATTTAAAAAAGGTGACTAGCAGGATGAAATCAAATTATACTTTAATTCTTATGGGACATTATAAAATCCTGCTCCTACATATCCCCCTTTTGACACTAAGATTATTAATCGCCAGTGTCACTTCTTATTTAGTCCATGTAATAGAAAATACTGGGAGATGATTTGGGCCTGTGGCTTTAGCTTTGCACACATTTGTTTTATCCACCAGCACATTGTAAACATTTCAATTACACACATACAATTTAAAACCAAAAACACAATAAGGGGTAGTAACATTAGTATGCCAGTAGTTGTGGGAAACCATCCAGAAAATATGTTATACCAATGGTAAGCTATGATGTTTTTCTGTAGTGGCAATTCTTAACATGTCCCCATTTGTGTGTATAATATGAATGGTCCAGTAGGTTGCTAACACTTTTTAAACACTTTTCCCCAAGAATTAACACATACACATAGCCCATTATACAGTACTTTGGATTATCTGAAAGACAAAAATAACATTTTTCTGTCCCTTTTGGGGTGGCATTGATTATTACTTAAAAGATTCCTTTCTTTCACAAATACCCTTGCTGATTGCAGGCAAAACAGAGGAATTACCCCATATTTTCCTGTGTGTGTTTTTTTTTCTATAGGCAGGCCAGGTTTTAATGACTTTTACATTTTAAGGGTTATGCAGAAATTATTGCACTGTTTAGTTATTAAATTCATGAGGTGGTGTACCTCAAGTTTTTCCTCTTATATAGCAGACTCAGGGTTTGGCTACACTGGAGAGTTGCAGCACTGGTGAGGGGGTTACAGCGCTGCAACTCAGGATGTGGCCACACTTGCAAAGCACAGCCAGCGCTGCAACTCCCTGGTTGCAGCATTGGCTGTACACCTGGTCTGCCTCGGGTGTAGCAATTCCAGCGCTGGTGATGCAACGCTGGTCAGCAAGTGTGGACACCACCAGCACTTTTATTGGCCTCCGGGGTATAAGGAGGTATCCCAGAATTCCTGTCCACAACAAACCAGAAGAATGGCTGAACTCTGATCTCCCCGTAGCTACTTGCTAAAAAACAAACACAGCGAGCGAGCCAGCGAAGGCAGGAGAATTGCTTTGGAATGTTCAAAGCTGTTTGCTTGAGGAGAGAGGGGGGAGGGGTAACGTTGAGCAACTGTTTATGTGGTCTGACGGCTATTTAGAAGTGCATAATTAGCATTTAGTGAATAAGAGACAGGTGGGGGAAAGGTCAAAACTTTTAAAATGATTGAAGGTAGGCACTGTGTATCTTCCAGTCCTTACAACTTGCAAGGCAGGGAGCTGAGAACAGTGTCAGCTCCAAAAATCCACTCTCTGTCTCCTCCACGCGCCCTGTCACATTCCACCCCAACCCCCTCTTTTGAAAAGCACGTTGCAGCCACTTGAATGCTGGGATAGCTGCCCACAATGCACCACTCCCAACAGCGCTGCAAATGCTGCAAATGTGGCCACACTGCAGCGCTGGTAGCTGTCAGTGTGGCCACACTGCAGCACTGGCCCTACACAGCTGTACGAACACAACTGTAACTACCAGCGCTGCAGAACTGTACGTGTAGCCATGGCCCAAGTTTGTAATGTTTTCCCTGCTGTGTTAAGCTTTAAGTTTATTCACAGATAATAGCTGAGAAGCATCATTACCATATTACTTTAAAGGATTTTTCCAAGAATCATACACTCTAACTAGTTACAGGGGTACTTACTAACATTAAATTTATTTCAATGTTTAATATTAACAATAATATTAGCATCAAATCTATTAAAGGTAGCTTGTTATACCATGCCTTTTATGTAGGCAATTTGTTTGCTGACCAGGTATGTTATTTATTTGCAGCTTCTTTTGTGCTGGAGTTCTCACCTTTCTTTATCGGTTAGGTAATTTGCATCAACACAGGCTTGACTTTTGGATTCAAAGCCATCAGCAGAGCTCAGAGACTCTGTCTTAACACACAGGGATCTGAAAAAGAAAAAAACAGCCTATTGCGGCTCTTTTTGGAGCCCTAATAGGATTTTAATTCAGCAGCATGTTTTATTTGCATTTCTTTTACCCCTTTTTACAATATACACCGCACATGTCCAAGGGAAAATGCACATTCCTCCTATACTATAACTTTTTAAAAACATTAGCCATATCAATTTTACATAAGGTGTAACTGTTTCTTTTGTTCTTACAGAGTTTTCATGTATCCTTATCAAAGTGACAGTCTGATTCCACAGAGCCATTTTAAGGCTCTGTGTTTTTAACATTGCTTCTTTTTGTTTTGTGCACCTCATCTCTGCGGTTGCTTCAGAGGGTCACTGTTAATTTCTTATTCTTTCTGCTCTTATCTGCTATTGTTACAAAAAAAAACCAAACCAAACAAACAAACAGACTCCAGAATCTCTACCTATTCTCCTGATTTTGATTGCCCTATTGCAGCCATGACTTGGTCTTTATTTAAAACCATTTTAATTTTTGTAAAGAATGAAGTTACCCCTTAAGGGTTAAATGCTAAATCCCAAAGCCAAACAACACTAATTGCCTGTGTCTTGCAAAGAGGTCTGTCAGTTTTGCAACTTTGAATTAGAGTCAAATGAATTTGTAGTGGCATTAAAAACAAAAACAAAATCAATTTATCTTACCCCTACAAAACAGGAGTTTTACAAACCAGATGTGTTGGTTTAGATTCTTGGAACTTTACATATTTTCACAGACAAATAGATACACACACATTTTCTTTTCCTTAACATTTTTTTTACACTGCTTTGTTTTTGCATAGCTGTATATATATATAGATTATTTACAGGCTCTCTTCTGGAAAAGGGCCCATTTTCCCTTCAGAATGGCTGCAAAGAAACCAAGAATTCTCTCTCTTTAACATGGTCCTTTTTAACATTTTCCACAAAGTTTAACTGCTTAATTCTCTCCAGCCTTTGTAGAGTTAAGTTTTCACTCTCTTCCCTTAAATCACTTGTTTATGTCCCAAAATGACACCTTTATCACCTCCGATTTCACCATTTTAAGTATTGTTCCAGGGGTTCATGCCTGCACTTACTGTTTTTTTCACTCCTGATGCTATTTCCTTAGGGTTTTCAACCTGTTTCTTTATCTGTTGCTTGCCTGCTTGTCTGGGCCCGATCCTGCTTTTTTTTTTTTTCCAATGAACCGTTTGTGAGTGATATTGTAGTCATTTCACAATTTTGAAAGAAATGTTCAAGGAAAGGGACCAGGAAGGGTGAGGGCTAGTTGAGGAGCCCACCCTCCTTGCTGAATTGGTAGTGGAACACTAAAGAATCAGTTTTTGAGGCAGACAACAAAGGAGAACAGAACAAGGGGCTTTTTGGTCGTTTTTACAATGAGATGGGAGTATGAAGGGGGTTGGATCGATCCGGGGTTCGGAGAACGGGGTAAAGGGGAGCGCTCGGTCTGGTGGTGAGAGAGGAGGCTTTTAATAAAGCTTTTAACTTATTATTTGAATAATTGAGAGAGGCCAGTTTTGATTTTGTTCACCTACGATTTGCCTCTTCCCACCACTGCATGAAACAATTAACCTCTTCTTTAGCCAATTTAGTTTTAGGTTGGCCGAGTTTGTCCTTTAAGACGTCCACTCAGTCTTTGTTCCAAGATTTTAACAGTGGCCACTGAGTTTTGGGATCCCCCTGAGTTAGCCTAGACCATTTTCCTAGAAATTTACAGGAGTCTGGACCCTTTTTACAGGAGTCTGGACCCATCCTAAATACATAAAATGAGCCGGCGTTCATTTAGGGAACTGTCCCGACTTAGACGTCTGGTTACCCATACAGGAGGACTTCACACACCAATCACACAAGAAGGAAATTCGGGTTCGTCAGAGCGATGCCCAGTGCAACACCCAAAAGGAGCCCACAGACTACTGCCTCAATCGCCTTTGCTTTCACACCAGGGGTTTTACCCAAAGTGCGGTGCGGCTGCGATTGTGCAGATTCCACTCACTCAGACCGCGGGGACAGGAACCCCTCGGTCAGCCGATCCCCAGACAGAGATGGCACCCAGACTCAAACACTCCACAAGAGGACAGATAGACACAGAGACAGGACAGTCCTCAGTCCGGACAAAACACAGAAATAATTACCTGACCAGATTCCTGATGTCAGATCCCGGGATCCCTACCAGAACAGAGTGGAAACCAACAGGTTCGATGGCGTAGACCTCACTGTGGCTGTGCGCCTTTCTGCTCTAGTGGGGGAACCGGTTGGGCCAAATGCCCAGGTGCCGGCTGCCATGGTCATCCTACAAAAACAGTCAGGAATCACACAGCCCCAGTGAAGATGGTTGCCATCTCTGTGTAACCTCCAAATTGTCAAAGTTAGAATCAGGACTCACAATTTGTCAGACTACTCTGTTTTATTAGCGCAGCGCTCCGCCAATAACATTCAGAATGTGTGAGTGGCCATGCAAGGCCCAAACAGTCTTATTTATACATATAAAAGAGCGGGAATTAGACAAAGGGACAAAGAAAGCAAAACAGGAAAATTCACCTGGGGCACAGCATGCATATCCTATTTCCTTACTAACTGTTATCGATCTAAGGCTAATGCTTCACCAATTGCCCTTAAAAGGTGCAATTGTTCTATGTTAATGTCTGTATTCCTGACACCTGGTTGCAACATTCCAACAACTTTGCTTAAAGGTACAGACAACATTTCTTTAATCCTTTCTATTCTTACTATATAATTCATTCTACTTTCACACTACCTCTCTCCAGTCTGAACATAAGAACAGCCCTACTGGGTCAGACCAAAGATCCATCTAGCCCAGTATCTTGTTTCCAACAGTGACCAGTGCCAGTTGCTCCTGAGGGAATAGATAGAACAGGGAATCAGCAAGTGATCCAACCCCTATCACCCATTTCTGGCGACTGGCAAACAGAGATTAGAACCAGCATACCTGCCCATCCTGGGTAATAGCCATTGATGGATCTATCTTCTATGAATTTATTTAGTTCTTTTTTTAAACCCTGTTATGGTCTTGGTCTTCACAACATCCTCTGGCAAGGAGTTCTAAAGGTTGACTGTGCATTGTGTGAAGAAATACTTGCTTTGTTTTAAACCTGCTGCCTGTTAATTTGATTTGGTGACCCCTAGCTCTTTTGTTATGAGAAATAGTAAACAACACGTCCTTGTCTCCTTTCTCTACATCAGTCATGATTTCCTAGACCTCAGTCATATCTCCCCTTAGTCATCTCTTTTCCAAGCTGAAAAGTCTCCGTCATATTAACCTTTCCACATACAGAAGCCTTTTCACACCCTAATCATTTTTGTTGCCCTTTCTGAACCTTTTCCAATTCTAGTATATCTTTTTTGAGATGGGGCAACCACATCTGCATGCAGTATTCAAGATGTGAGTGTACCATACATTTATATAGAGGTAACATTATATTTTCTGTTCTTTTATCTATCCCTTTCTTATTTATTTCCAGCATTCTGTTCACTTTTCTGACTGCCTCTGAACTCGCACAGATTTGAGAGATCCTCTTGTAGCTCCTTGCAGTCTGTCTGGGTCTTCGCTAGATTTAGTAATTTTGTATCACGTCCACATTTTGCCACCTCACTGTTTGCCCCTTTTTCCAGATCATTTATATGTTGACTAGGACTGGTCCCAGAACAAACCCATGGGGAACACCACTATTAACCTCTCACCTTTCTGAAACCTGACCATTTATACCTGCCCTTTGTTCCGTATCTTTTAGCCAGTTACCAATCCATGACAGCACATTCTCTTTTATCCCGTGGCAGCTTATTTCTAGCTCATCTAGTCTCTGTGTTTTTAAAGGGCTGGACCAAAACTCCTCTCTCTGTTCCCTCTTCTTGGGAGCTTCCATTCCTTCCATGCCCACCCCTCTGTAGAGAAGCTGGAGAAATCTGGATTTTATATAAATGCAGTAACTCCCTTCTTCTCTCCCTGTGAGATCTCGTTAGGTACTGGTAGCCTTTAATGACCAACCTATTTATACACAGATGCCTCCTCCTCAGCCACTTGCCTCTGAGCACAAACCATGGGAGCAATGGGTACAGTAAAAGCCCAAAGACATAAGGATACAGATAGCCCATAAAATCAAAGGTGAGTTAATAGGGTTTCCGCTCATCACCCTTTTACCCCAACAATCTGTTTTTTGGCTTCTGTGTCTGGGTGACATTTAGGGTGGCCCGGTACCCAGTTCTCAGCCGGGAAGTCAGGACGAAAAGGGGATCTGGCAGTGTCCAGTTCCTGCAGGGCTGGGTGAGGCCCCAGGTCATTAACCCATGCTAGCCCCTGCTGATCTGAAGCCTTCTCCTTTCTGCAGGAATGCTCCATGACATGCTGCAGCAGCTTCCAACCCAGCCCCAGAGCAGAGGGAGCCCAGCTTGCCAGAAGCACCATGCAGAGAAATCAGGTGGGCTCTAGCCTGCCCTGAGTTTCATACCTGAGGTCTGCTCCTCACTCCCTAGCCCCACATGGAGCTCTTAACTGCAGCACAGCTTGACTGTGGAATGTGATGAGTTCTGTGAGACTCCCAGCCTCTGCCTTTGTTTATAAACAGAGACAGGGTGATTCAGATAACAAAAGGATTGTTCTAAATTGAATTAACCATCATTTGATGGGCAGAAAGCATTGCCAGGCACTCCAGTTAAAAGATTGGAAACAAAGGGTTGAATAAATGGTGATAATGGAGAGAGGTAAAGAGTGGTGTCCCCCAGGAGTTTGTATGGGGACCAGTCCTATTCAACATAGTCATAAATGATCTGGCAAAAGGGGTAAACAGTGAGGTAGGAAAATGTGCAGATGATACAAATTTACTCAAGATAGTTAAGTCCAAAGTTGCAAAGGGATTTCACAAGAATTCGTGACTGGACAACACAATGACAGATGAAATTCAGTACTGATAAACGCAAAGTAATGCATATGGGAAAATATAATCGCAACTATTCATACAAAATGATGGAGTCAAAATTAGTGTTACCCATCAAGAAAGAGATCTTGAAGTCATTGTTCAGAGTTCTCTGAAAACATCTACTCAAAGTGGAACAGCAGTCAAAAAAGCGAACAGAATGTTGCAATCACTAGGAGAGGGTTAAATAATAAAACAATAAGATATTAACATATCATATTGCCTCTATATAGATCCATAGTATGCCCATATCTTGAATACTGTGTGCAGATTTGGTCACCCCATCTCGAAAAAGATATAATGGAATTAGAAAGGGTTCGTAGAAGGGCAACATAAGACTTGGACTTTTCAGCTATGAAAACAGTCGACTAAGGGGTGATATGCTATAGGTATATAAAACCACGACTGGTGTTGAAAAATCAAAAAAGGAATTGTTATTTACTCACAGTTAGTAGCAAAGTAAGAATATACATTAAAATTTTAAACCTAACCAGTGTCCTTTAAGTGACTTGCCACAAGATGTCAGAACATGTTATTTTAGAGGTGAGTGGGTCTAATACTTATTTCTCTTTCTTTCTTTTATATAGGAATTAGATACAATGCTAATTGCTAAGTTATCTGCCAAAATCCAAGAGATTTCAAGAGCACAAGAAGCCCCTGGAATCATGTTCAAATTTCACCCACCCTAACAAAATCTGAAATGTCTCCCTTGTAGCTAAGGATGGGAGGAGGGAGGTGGAAATGATCCAGTGAGTGACAGGGGGAGGGGCAGAGAGGGGCAAGTGATAGGGGCAGACCAGGGGCATAGCCTTGGCCGAAGAGGTAGAATAAGGAGTCAGGTCTCGGAGGTCCAGTTACCAGCAATTAGAAAGGTGGCCGCCCAATGAATTGTACATAAATTGATTCCTCAGTTTGTCATGCTGACACAGCGCAGTAAGATCAGAAAATGACTTGATGTCTTTTTGACTGGTCAGTAAGCGATTCAAGGAAGAGAGCATAGCAAAACATCACCAGGCAGCTCTGCATGGAGCTCGCTCTGAGATCCAGATCACAAGAAGAAAACTTCAAGTCCCTTTATGAGTAAAGAGCTGGAGCACCCTGTCCCGGATCCCTTTGGTCCTTACCCCGTAGATGATGGGGTTTAACATGGGGGGAACCAGGAGGTACATGTTGGCCATGAGAATGTGGAAATGCAGGGGCACATTGTGGCCAAACCGGTGTGTGAGGAAGGAGAATAGAGCTGGGATGTAAAAGGCTAAGATGACACAGATGTGGGAGCCACAGGTCCCAAATGTCTTTAGCCTGGCGTCCTTTGTGGGGAGGTGGAAGATGGCCCAAAGGATATGGGTGTAGGACACAGCAATAAAAGACACATCCAATCCAATAACAGAGAATGTCAGAAAGAGCCCGTAGTAACTACTGACATGGATGTCGGTGCAGGACAGCTTCACCACGGCTATGTGCTCACAATATGATTGTGGGATAATATTAGTTGTACAATATGACCAACTTCTCGCTAGAAAAGGATAGGGCAGCACGAGCATGCCACTGCGCAGCACCACAGCCAGGCCGATCTTGGCCACCACAGGGTTTGTCAGGGTGGTGGAATGTCTCAAGGGATCACAGATGGCCATGTAACGATCAAAAGCCATGGCCACGAAGATCCCAGACTCCATCCCTGAGAAGCAGTGAATGAAGTACATCTGGGTGAGGCAGGCACTGAAATCGATCTCCCTGGAATTGAACCAGAAGATGCTCAGTGTTTTGGGCAGGATGGATGTGGACATGACCAGGTCGGTGACGGCCAGCATGCAGAGGAAATAGTACATGGGCCCATGGAGACTTGGCTCTCTCTTAATAATGAACAAGATGGTGAAATTCCCCAAGATGGCTGTGACATACATGGTGCAGAAGGGGATGGAGATCCAGATGTGGGCCGCCTCCAGGCCAGGAATGCCCAGCAGGATGAAGGTGGAGGGGTTGGTGAAGTCGGTTGTGTTGGAATCTGACATGGAGTAGGGGAGAAGGTGTTCAACTCTGAGGTAGAACGGTGTCTCCTTTATGCACTGTATGTTCCCCTGACTTCCTGTATATGAGCAGGGTCTAGGGTGATGGTCACAGTGAAAATGCCTGGAAGGAGAGATAATGTTAATTGGAGACTGTCATAACCTATTCCCAGATTTGGACCTTAGCGTCCAAAATATGGGGGTTAGCATGAAAACCTCCAAGCTTAGTTACCAGCTTGGACCTGGTAAAGCTGCCACCACCCAAAAAATTAGAGTGTTTTGGGGCACTCTGGTCCCCCCAAAAACCTTCCCTGGTGACCCCAAAGACCCAAATTCCTTGAGTCTCACAACAAAGGGAAATAAACCTTTTCCCTTCCCCTCTCCAGGTGTCCCTGTAGAGATACACAGAAGCAAGCTCCGTGAATCTAAACAGAGGGATTCCACCCTCCCCGTTTCCAGCCTTGGAAAACAGAAGTACCGAGAGCTAATCTCTCTTCCCCCCTCACGCAGAGGGAATGCAAAGTCAGGCTAGTAAATCTAACATACACAGATTTCCCCCTGACTTCTTCCTCCCACCAATTCACTGGTGAGCACAGACTCAATTCCCTGGAGTTCCCCACTAAAGAAAAACTCCAACAGGTCTTAAAAAGAAAGCTTTATGTAAAAAGAAAGAAAAATACATAAAAATGGTCTCTTTGTATTAAGATGACAAATACAGGGTCAATGGCTTAAAAGAAATATGAATAAACAGCCTTATCCAAAAAGAATACAATTCAAAGCACTCCAGCAACTACACACATGTAACTACAAAAAAAACAGACCTATCTTTTTGTACTTACAAATGGGAAACAGAAGATTAGAAAGCAGGAAATAGAGAAATCCTTCCCATAGCCGAGAGGGACAGATACAAGACAAAGGACTCAGACACAAACTTCCCTCTACCCAGATTTGAAAAAGTCTTGTTTCCTGATTGGTCCTCTGGTCAGGTGTTTCAGGTTACTTCTTTCCAGGTGAAAGAGACATTAACCCTTAGCTATCTGTTTATGACAGAGACACTAAATGTACTGCTGGAGGCTGTGGTAATGAGTGAAGCAGATTGTTCACTCTTCACACACTGAAAAATGACATTTTCACTCTTCAGATAAATGAATTATGAACAATTGACACCAATAAGGCCAATTCTATATTTTCTGGTGCTTCATGCAAGAATAATTCCTACATGTTGTGTTGTGAGAAACCTTAATAGGCAGCAGCAGGAAACACGAGAGTGGATGCCGGTTATCCATCACTGTTCCTTAATGCAATGAAAGCCAGGCTAGAGAGTCCATTCTATAGGGAGTTCCCCGTTCACTCGGTTGCTTAAAATCTAAGACTGGGGAAAAAAAAAAAAGATTTGAGAAAACATGTACCAGAGGTAGAAACTCAGGGAAAGACCTGGAAGTAATTGTGAGCAACTTAACAGAAACATCAGCTCATTCTCAGCAGTGACCAAAACAAAGACAATGTTCAGATGCCTCAGAATGGGATGGAGAATACCCTAGTATGGACATGCACTCAGTTTTGGTCACTCAGTCTCTATAAAGGATATAGCCGATAGAAAGGGGATTTCAGCGACAGGCAAGGAGAATGGGGGAGGCTGCCATCTGCAGACTGAAAAGTGTGGGACTGTTTAGTTTAGAAAAGAGTCAAAGAACGGGGATTATGATAGTGGAGAGGAAAATAAAGAATGGAACTGATTACATTCAAATGGACAAACATAGAACAGTTCCCAACCAGTAACATCTATGGAAACTTTGTGTATTATAAGGGCTAATTCCTCAAAGCTGAAGCAAATTATCAGCAAAACTGATTGGGAGGAAAACATCTGAGAGAAAAGTGAGAACTGGGTGTTCTTTGTTGGGAGAATTTATTAGATAGCTAAGAAGCAGAAACTCTGCAGTAAAGAGTGTGAACAGCTTTGGCTAAATACTCTGTTCAGTGGCAAAGTGAAGGCAGCAGTTGGAGGAGGATATAAATATCTAGACACAAACACATATAACTGGCTCTAAAATCTAGCGGAGAAAGGGAGAACAAAGCCTAATGGCTGGAAGATGAATCCAGATAAATAACAGCTGGAAATAAGGCCAGATTTTTAGCCATGAGGGTGTTTAACATTTGGAACAAACTGCAGAGGGAAGAGGTGAATTCTCCAACTCTGCATGTCTGTAGAGCCAGACTGGATGTTTTTCTGGAAGATCTGCTTGAGGACTTGTCTACATTTAAAATGCTGCAGTGGTTCTGCCTTAGCGCTCCGGTGTAGACACTGCTTACAGCAATGGCAGGGGTTCTCATGTCAGTGTAGGTAATCCACCTCGGCAAGAGGTGGTAGCTAAGTGGATAGAAAACTTCATCCATTGATCCCAACGCCAGCTATATCGGGGTGAGGTTGATATAGCTAAATCTCTCAGGGGTGTGCATTTTTTTGCAGTTTGTGTTGCAAAAAAAAAAAGGAAATGCAATTTATGGAGGTATAGGATGCAAGTCAAAACAGTACTGAGTCTAATTTTAGTTGCCAAAGTACAGGAAGGACATAGAGAATCGGAAAATGACCAGAGGTCATATGAGCGAATGCTGAAGGAACCGGATATGTTTAGCCTGGAAAAGAGGAGATTGAGGAGAATATGGCAGTGGTCTTTGGATACTTGAAAGGCTGCCATAAAAAAGATGGAGAACAGTTGGTCACCCTTGTCACATAGGGCAGGAGAAGAGGCCATGGGTTCAAACTACAGCAAAACAGATTTAGATAAAATCTCAGGATAAACTTCTTGTTAGAACAGAAAGCAAATGCAACAGATGCCTTGGGAAATCATGGAGACTCCTTTACTGCAGGTTTTCTAAAGGAAGTTGGACAGTCATCTGTCCTGAATGGCTTAGACACAACAAATCCTGCATCTTGGCAGGGGGGTAGATTCGCTAACCCTTGTGGTTCCTTCTCCCCCTGTGGCTCTAGGATTCTGCGATATAAAATCCAAGTATATAATAATAGGAGATATACCAATCTCCTAGAACTGGAAGGGACCTTAAAAGTTTGTTGAGTCCAGCCCCCTGCCTTCACTAGCAGAACCAAGTACTAATTTTTGCCTCTGATCTCTAAGTGGCCCCCTCAAGGATTAAATTCACAACCCTGGGGTTAGCAGTCCAATGCTCAAACCACTGAGCTACCCCGCCCCTGTTAGGCTTTAGTCAAACACAAGTTATTAGGCTCAACACAGGGGTAACTGGGTGAAATTTAATGCCCCACGTTATACAGGAATTCAGACTGGATGACCTAACAGTGCCTTCTGGCCTTATATCCTATGAAACTATCAATAAAGAAAGTGGGTCAGGCATTTATATTTACTCTGTCTTATAGCACGCGAGGAAGGGAACATTGAATTCCATTGAAAGTCTGAACAGATAACATTGAAAGTAAAAATTGTTTATATGATTGGCCTGTGGAACTTCTTACCACAGATGTTACTGGAACAAAGCATTTAGCTGAAGGAGAATCACAAATCTTTTGGCCATAGATGGTGTTGCTGGTGGCACCACCATTAATTAAGGCTGTGTGACCCCTTAACTTAGGAGACATCATTTTCAGTTGCTTATAAGTTTGCCAGACTTTAAGCATTTGGATTCAAATTTCACATGCTGGGTGTCTGCTTCCAGCTGAATTGGGTTTTTTGTGTGTGTTTCTGGCATAACATTTGAGCCGACTTCTCAAATGAAGCTAGGAGAAAAGATGAGGTGCCATTGTTGAAAAATTCTTACAATTATATACTCATAGACTTTAAGGTCAGAAGGGACCATTATGATCATCTAGTCTGACCTCCTGCACAATGCAGGCCACACAATCTCACTCATTCACTCCTGTAGCAAACCATTAGCCTATGTCTGAGTTATTGAAGTCCTCGAATCATGGTTTGAAGACTTCATGATGCAGAGAATCCTCCAGCAAGTGACCTATGCCCCATGCTGCAGAGGAAGGCGAAAAACCTCCAGGGCCTCTGCCAATCTGCCCTGGAGGAAAATTCCTTCCTGACCCCAAATATGGCGATCAGCTAAACCCTGAGCATGTGGGCAAGACTCACCAACCAGCACCCAGGAAAGAATTATCTGTAGTAACTCAGATCCCATCCCATCTAACATCCCATCACAGACCACTGGACATACTTACCTGCTGATAATCACATATCAATTGCCAAATGAATTGCCAAAATTAGTATCAGAGGGGTAGCCGTGTTAGTCTAGATCTGTAAAAGCAGCAAAGAGTCCTGTGGCACCTTATAGACTAACAGATGTTTTGGAGCATGAGCTTTCGTGGGTGAATACCCATTTTGTCAGATGCATGCCAAAATTAGGTTATTCCATCATACCATCCCCTCCATAAACTTATCAAGTTTAGTCTTAAAACCAGTTATGTCTTTTGCCCCCATTACTCTCCTTGGAAGGCTGTTCCAGAACTTCACTCCTCTAATGGTTAAAGCAGCAAAGAATCCTGTGGCACCTTACAGACTAACAGACATTTTGGAGCATGATACCCACTTCGTCAGATGCATGTAGTGGAAATAAGGAAAGAGATCAACAGAGCCAGACGTGTACCTAGAAGCCTCCTACTGCAAGACAAACCCAAGAAAGAAACCAACAGGACTCCACTGGCCATCATATACAGTTCCCAGCTAAAACCCCTCCAACACATCATCAGGGTTCTACAACCCATCCTGAACAATGATCCCACACTTTCACAGGCCTTGGGTGGCAGGCCAGTCCTCGCCCACAGACATCCTGCCAACCTGAAACATATTCTCACAAGTAACTGCACACTGCACCATAGTAATTTGCGTTCAGGAACCAATCCATGCAACAAACCTCGATGCCAACTCTGCCCACATATCTACACCAGCGACACCATCACAGGACCTAACCAGATCAGCCACACCATCACTGGTTCATTCACCTGCACATCCACCAATGTAATATATGCCATCATATGCCAGCAATGCCCCTCTGCTATGTACATTGGCCAAACTCGACAGTCTCTACGGAAAAGAATCAATGGACACAAAGCAGATATTAGGAATGACAATATACAAAAACCTGTAGGAGAGCACTTCAACCTCCCTGGCCACACTATAGCAGACCTTAAGGTGGCCATCCTGCAGCAAAAAAACTTCAGGACCAGACTTCAAAGAGAAACTGCTGAGTTTCAGTTTATCTGCAAATTTGACACCATCAGCTCAGGATTAAACAAAGACTATGAATGGCTTGTCAACTACAAAAACAGATTCTCCTCCCTTGATTTTCACACCTCAATTGCTAGAACAGGGCCTCATCCTCCCTGATTGAACTAACCTCATTATCTCTAGCTTGCTTACATATATATATACCTACCCCTGGAAATTTCCACTACATGCATCTAACGAACTGGGTATTCACCCATGAAAGCTCATGCTCCAAAACGTCTGTTAGTCTATAAGATGCCACAGGATTCTTTGCTGCTTTTACAGATCCAGACTAACACGGCTACCCCTCTGATACTTGACTCTAATGGTTAGAAACCTTCATCTAATTTCAAGTCTAAACTTCCTAGTGTCCAGTTTATATCCATTTGTTACTGTGCCCACATTGATACTAAGCTTAAATAATTCCTCTCCCTCCTAATATTTATCCCCCGATATATTTATAAAGAGTGATCATATCCCCCCTCAGCCTTCTTTTGGTTAGGCTAAACAAGCCAAGCTTTTTGAGTCTCCTTTCATAAGACAGGTTTTGAATTCCTCGGATCATCCTAGCAGCCCTTCTCTGTACCTGTTCCAGTTTGAATTCATCCTTCTTAAACAATTGTTTGAGTGAGGATCCCAAGCAGCTCCATGGAGATAAAAGTCAGGTAATAGGCCCCGCTCCCCTGTTAACAGCCAGAGCCCTGAATTGCAAGAGGAGGAGATGACAGTCTCTCTGCATTAACACCCAGCTGGCTCCTGAGATTTAAAGTCAGTTCCTACTCCAAGGGGAGACTTGTTTCATTGTGGCCTGGAAAAACTACGGGCCACGGCCCCACTGTAACACTGAAATCCAGCGACCTTGGGGCTGGAGGCCATCAGCCTGAGAGGGCCCAGAAAAGAGGGACATTTTAACCCATGATACTGAAGCAAACTCGTCCCCTGTGGCCAGGGCCCTTGTATGTTTAATGTCTGTGCAGAGGAAAAAGGACCACAGAATCATTCTCTGTCCCATCATGCCCACAATGTACTGAGTTTGTTGAGCAGCTGAACTCCACAGCAAGAGAAGGGTACCTGTTAATTCTGAGATGGAAGCATCTTCCCTGGGAATCCTCCTCAGGTAGCCGTGTCCCTCACTTCTCTCACCCCAGCATCTGCAGCAGCATCCTACACTAAGAGCCATTTATAATATAGCTTTGTGCAATCCCAGGGAGGGGTTGCTCAGCCTCTAGTGGATAAGAGAGCATCTCAATGTAAACAGGTTGGATATCTGCGCTCTTTATCCAGCTTTAGGAGTAAACAGTTATTACGGTTCTTTCCCAAAGGGAGATGAGAACTCTGGGGCTCTGTGCTGAGTCAGAGAGGAATTGGTTGCTCTGTGCATTTGTGTATATTTACAAATTATAGTTGATATATAGCAAAACTAGGGCTAATGCTTAAAAGTCCATAGGGTCTGATACCCTGTAAATTCCTAGACAGGATGGGAAGAAACTAGACAGACAGATCTATAGAAAGATGTCTGAGGGAAGACACAGGTACGTTCTGCAGGCACATGGTGCTGTTGCTAAGGGATCAGAGATCATACTGTGCATCACCTCTCATTGAAGGATGTTCAAAACACCTAGCAAAGAAAAGTCATTATGACCACAGCCCCATTAAATAAATAGGTACATTGAGGCACAGGGAGACTTTATTTAGTCAAGATCTTACAGAGATTGGGTGGTAAGATGACAGACCCCACCCAGGCATCCTGACTTCCCTGCCGTAAGCATGATCTCTCCTTATCACCAAGAGGGAAATGGACTCCAGCTCTGGCAGGGGCTGCTCATTGGGTGGGATGCAGAGGAAAATCTGGAAGAGGGATCCTGAGTCTTCGCCATCCTCTTAAGGTGAATCTGAGGTTTTCAGAACTAGCTGGGATTTGTGAGCTCCCCGCTCCTTTGAGGTGTGAACCCCGGGACTCCACTTTCGTTTCCGCTCAGAAACCTGCCAACACGTGTGACACATTGTACCTTGTGGGGACACCCTGTACACTCATATTCATCCTCATCTGATTGCAAAGTTTGTGATGTGGGATGTCTGTGACACTGTAAGGTGATGACACTCTCAAGTGTCAGGTTTCAGAGTAGCAGCCGTGTTAGTCTGTATCAGCACAAAGAAAGAGTCCTTGTGGCACCTGAGAGACTAACACATTTATTTGCATATAAGTTTTTGTGGGCTAAAATCCACTTCATCAGATGCATGGAGTGGAAAATACAGTAGGAAGATATATATATATATATATATATATATATATATACACACACACACACACACAAAGAACATGAAACAATGAGTGTTGCCATACCCACTAGAACGAGAGTGATCAGTTAAGATGGGCTATTATCAGCACCCATTTTTTCATGTCCTCTGTATATATATATTTTTTCCTACTGTATTGTCCCTGGAAAGATCATGGAGCAAGTCCTCAAGGAAACCATTCTGAAACACTTGGAGGAGAGGAACGTGATCATAGACTCATAGACTCATAGGTCAGAAGGGACCAATCTGATCATCTAGTCTGACCTCCTGCACAAGGCAGGCCACAGAACCCCACCCATCCAATTTTATAACAACCCCTATCCCAGGACCGAGTTATTGAAATCCTCAAAAATGGTTTGAAGACCTCAAGCTGCAGAGAAACCACCAGCAAGCGACTCGTGCCTCACGCTGCAGGGGAAGGCAAAAAACCTCCAGGGCACCTGCCAATCCGCCCTGGAGGAAAATTCCTTCCCGACCCCAAATATGGCGATCAGCTAAACCCTGAGCATGTGGGCAAGAGTCACCAGCTAGCACCCAAGAAGGAATTCTCAGCAGTAACTCAGTACCCATCGCATCCAACATGTCCCCGCAGACCATTGAGCAGACCTGTCTGGTGGTAATTCAAGATCAATTGCCCAAATTAACGATCCTATCATAACATCCCCTCCATATACTTATCAAGCTTTGTCTTAAAGCCAGGAAAGTCTTTTGCCCCTACTACTTCCCTCGGAAGGCTATTCCAGAATTTCACTCCCCTAATGGTCAGAAACCTTCGTCTAATTTCAAGTCTAAACTTCCTAATATCCAGTTTATACCCATTCGTCCTCGTGTCTACATTAGCACTAAACTTAAATAATTCCTCTCCCTCCCTAACGTTAACCCCCTTGATATATTTATATAGAGCGAGCATATCCCCCCTCAGCCTTCTTTTGGCCAGGCTAAACAAGCCAAGCTCTTTGAGTCTCCTTTCATAAGGCAGTTTTTCCATTCCTCGGATCATCCTTGTAGCCCGTCTCTGAACCTGTTCCAGTTTGAATTCATCCTTCTTGAACATGGGACACCAGAACTGCACACAGTATTCCAGATGGGGTCTCACCAACGCCTTATATAACGGTACTAACACATCCTTATCCTTGCAGGAAATACCCCGCCTGATGCATCCCAAAATCGCATTTGCTTTTTTAACAGCCGTATCACATTGGCGACTCATAGTCATCCTGCTATCAACCAGTACCCCAAGGTCCTTCTCCTCCTCCATCGCTTCCAACTGATGCGCCCCCAACGTATATCCAAAATTCTTATTATTAATTCCTAAATGCATGACCTTGCACTTTTCACTATTGTATTTCATCCTATTTCTATTACTCCAGTTTACAAGGTGGTTCAGATCTTCCTGAATAGTATCCCTGTCCTTCTCCATGTTAGCAATACCCCCCAGCTTTGTGTCATCCGCAAACTTTATTAGCACATTCCCGCTCTTTGTGCCAAGGTCAGTAATAAAAAGGTTAAATAAGATAGGTCCCAAAACCGATCCTTGAGGGACTCCACTGGTGACCTCCTTCCAGCCCGACAGTTCACCTTTCAATACGACCCTCTGGAATCTCCCCTTTAACCAGTTCCTTATCCACCTTACAACTTTCATATTCACTCCCAGCTTTTCCAATTTAACTAACAGCTTCGCGTGCGGAACCGTGTCGAACGCCTTACTGAAATCTAGGTAAATTATATCTACCGCATTTCCTTTATCTAAGTAATCCTTCACCTTCTCAAAGAAGGAGATCAGATTGGTTTGGCACAATCTACCTTTAGTAAATCCGTGTTGCAATTCGTCACAATTACCATTGACCTCTATGTCCTTAACTACTTTTTCCCTTAAAATTTTTTCCAAGACCTTACATACTACAGACGTCAAGCTAACAGGCCTATAATTACCCGGATCACTCTTATTCAACAGGAACAGTCAACGTGGATTCACCAAGGGCAAGTCATGCAAGCAGCTGGGTTTGGTGAGAAAGGCCAGCAGATAATTGCAAGCATTTTATACATTTCAGGACTTGGGACAGTGGACATCTTTATTTGCATGCAACTCAGGTTTTGTCTACACTAGTACTTTTGTCAGTCGGGGTGTAACACCTCCCCCCTTCCCATGACTGACGAAATAGCAAGTGAGGACAGCGGTATGTCAGTGGGACACACTCATGGGGGGTGTTTTAGTTATGGCAGCAGGAGAGCTCTCTCCCATCGGTGTAGAGCGACTACATGGAAGACATTTCAGCAGCACAGCCGGTAGAGCGGACATAGCCTCAGTTACCTGTTTATCACACAGTTTTGCAAAAGTTTGAAGAGCTTTGCATACCGCAAAGTAGCAAAACATTTGAAGGGTAAAATTTTCACTTTATTAGAGAAAAGTAAGGCGAGTCTTTTGAAGAATTTCTAAGTGATGTAATCGGGGAACCACTCCTTCTCCTGTGGGGAATTTTCCTGGTTTATACACTACCCTGGTGGAATGGGCTAGCGAAAGGATCTGAGTCCTAGCTCCTTCTCCCTTTTCCCAGAGGCCTGCCTGACCTCCAGAGCTCCCCTTCCACTCTCCTGTGTGGCAGAGTCCTCATAACCCCAACACAGCTGGGCCCAGGATTCCTGGAGGGCTCAATCCCCAATCTTGTCGTGGTCACTGAGGTCAGGCGCTAGGGTGTCCCTGCTCTGGGGTGCTCTCTCCGCTCTGAGACACTGATCCTCGCATAGAGTTCAAGCAAACAGAATTTATTAAAAAGCAAGCAATTTTAAATAAAAGGACAAAATGGGAAAAGTTATAGGAAAATGTTCACAGTTTCTGCCTCACACATCCCAGGCCTCCTGCCCAGTCCTGGCTGTGCTGCAGGGATGCCACAAGTCAGACATGGTCTGGCAGTGGCCATACGCCCTCAGGTTCTAGGTAGCAGGACTCTTTTTCCCAGTGTTGACCCTCTCATTGGTGTTAAAATCCCCCTCTAAATCTGGTGAGCTGGGGCATCTTTCTGTGTTGGGTCCTCTGCCTACGGTCCTGTCTCTTTCTGCCCAGCTGCTCAGTTCACCCGGCTCTGAACTGCTCCAGCTTCAGCTCCACTCTGCCTCAGCACTGCTGCTGCTCCTTTGCCTCCACTGCAGCTCCCTGGCCTGCTCCTCTGGACTCTCTGGTTCTGGTTGCTGCAGCTCCGCTCCCAGCATCGCTCTGGCCCAGGCAGCCCAACTCACACTGTGGATGGGAGCCCTGGCCTCTTGTTCCCCTCATTAGCCTGCAATCCGGCTGACCTAGAGTTTGCTTGGTTACCTTTAAGCTGGACCCCACGAAGCTATTCTTGGTGCTAAATTCCTGCAGTTGCTCTTTAAAATCTAGCAACAGCCTGAGTTCCACGTGTATTTTCTTTCTTCTTCTTTTTAATAAAATTTACCTTTTTTAAAGAACGTGATTGGATTTCTGTGTCTTAAGATGTTTGTGCACGTTTCTTAGTTAGCTAGTAGCAAGAGCTGATTTCTTTTCCTTTCTCAGCTCTTCCCCAGCGGGAGTGAAAGGGATTGAGGGTCCCGCAGGAAGGAATTCCCAAGTTCTTCATTTCAATTTTTCAGTTTGCCAGGTTGCTCTTTACCACTAGGCTGCACTTCACCTCCTCCCCAACCCCTCCGCCTTTTCGCCACCTGTCCACACTTCGACTCCCTCACTGTGTTAAAAGTTAAAAGTTACAATTTCTACAGACACTTCCAAAAGAGAAAGCCATTGAAAACAGAACAAAAGAAGAAACAAACGGAAAACAAAGTAAAAACTTTATACAAATCCAGTAAATTAATTATTTTAACCCTTCAGGAATGCAACAGCTGGAATTATTCCTAACTTTCTTGAAGATATGGTTGCCAAGAGACAGAAATGCACATGCTGCTTCTAATCCTAACCACTAACTAATATTTAGAACATGGGCTTTCCTTACTTCCATGGAGCAGAGTTTTAAATTAAAGCTGTATATCAAGTCATGCAAAATTCCTTGTTACTAAATTTATACAAGAAATTTGGCAAATGATAATATGATTTTATCAGTTTTTATTAAAAGTTTTACATAAGTAAATAACTTGTTTACATGTTTAACCTTTTTTATTTTTTGTTGTTGTTTGCCTTGTTGTGTACAGTTATAAATTGAATTCCGGCACAATTTGTTTTTCATTGTAAGATTGTCTGATTTGTCCTGTGTGTTGTCCTGTGTTGTATTTTGTGTGACACACGACTACTTTTTATTATTTCTATTTTGTTCCAACAAAATTAAAGTTTAATTCTTTGAAAAAATATATCTGTGGTACCACACAATTGTATTCTCATGGTTGGGATATAATCACAGTATTAATAATATGATTGTTTTGTTTGTGTCTGCAGTTAGGGTTATTGGAGAGGTAGTGGCATCTTACACATGTGTTGTGTTCCTGGGTAACTCTGCTCAAATGGATAAGGCCAGAGAGCTGTGTCGGTTTCCCATGAAGAAAACTTAGCTCTCATGATGGGATGTAGAAGAAACACACCTCTGTAAAAAAGCACCTAAGGACATGTGAAATGCTCATGTGACCCTGGACTCTTTCTTGGGTCAGTGATGTACCAGGGACCTGGGCTGTGGGCTTTGTTTGGGACAGTACAATTCCATGCACAGGGCAGAGGATATGAAACGACCCCAGAGACATCTCCATCTTGTCTTCTTTTCCTGCTTCATTTCTCTGGTCTGGATTTCTGTCAAGGAAGCTCTCAAACAGGAGACCTCAGGAGGACTGATGACCCCCAGGCTGTTTGGATGACTCCAGATAAACTTTTGGAAGCTAGCAGTTTATTCCAGCACTGCTAACTGAAAAATCACTTGGATATATCTGATATATTAACCATAAGAATATAAGAAGGGCCATACTGGGTCTGTCCAAAGGTCCATCTAGCCCATTATCTAGTCTTCTGATAGTAGCCAGTTCCAGGTGCCCCAGAGGGAATAATCAGAACAGAGAATCATTAAGTGATCCATCACTCATTCCCAGATACTGGCAAACAGACGCTAGAGACACAATCCCTGACTAATAGCCATTGATGGATCTATTCTCCATGAATTTAACTAACTCTTTTTTGAACCCTGTTATGGTCTTGGCCTTCACAACATCCTCTGGCAAGGAGTTCCACAGATGACTGTGTGTTGTGTGAAGAAATATCTTCTTTTATTTCTTTTAAACCTGCTTCCTATTAATTTTTTTTGATGACTCATAGTTCTTATGTTTTGAGAAGTAGTAAACAACATTTCCTTATCTACTTGCTCTATACCAGTCATGATTTTATAGACCTCAATCACATCTCCCCTTAGCCATCTCTTTTACAAGCTGAAAAGTCAAAATTTTATTAATCTCTCCTGATATGGAAGCTGTTCCACACCCCTAATTATTTTTATTTCCCTTTTCTGAACCGCTTCCAATTCCAATATATCTTTTTTGAGATGGGGCGACCACATCTGCACATGATACTCAAGATGTGGTTGTACCATAGATTTATATAGAGTCAATATGATTATTTCTGCCCTATTGTCTGTCCCAGAGGTAGTCAACCTATGACACGAGTGCAGAAGGCGACACACGAGCTGATTTTCGGTGGCACTCACACTGCCTGGGTTCTGGCCACCAGTCCAGGGGACTCTGAATTTTAATTTAATTTTAAATGAATCTTCTTAAACATTTTAGAAACCTTATTTACTTTACATACAACAATAGTTTGATTATATGTTATAGACATAGAAAGAGACCTTCTAAAAACATTAATATGTATGACTGGCACATGAAACCTTAAATGACAGTGAATAAACGAAGACTCGGAACATCACTGCTGAAAGGTTGCTGACCCCTAGTCTATCTCTTTCTTAATTATTACAAACATTCTGTTCACTTTTCTGACTGTTGCTTCACATTGTATGGATGTTTTCAGAAACCTATCCCCGATGTCTCCTGAGGTCCATCTCCCTGCTCTTCCTCTTCCACCAAGGCAGAAGGATAAGCCCTGGCATTATCTGGGAAGCAGGGATGGCTTTGGCAGCTCTCAGAGAGGGAGATAAACAGCACACCTGCCCTTAATTTGATATTTACACATGTACATAGAGTCAGTGGCAGAGGTGAGAACAGGTACTGGAAGTCTTGACCCCGCCAGGTATGGAATAGATAATAAGACAGAAAAAATCACATTAGTGCTTCATAAATCCCTGGTACACCCACATATTGACTACTGCATGCATATGTGGTCACACCATCACAAAAATATACTTTGGATTTGGAATAGGTACAAAGAAGTGAAATAGAAATATTATGGGTATGGAATATAGTCCGTATGAGGAAAGATTAAAAAAGCTGGGATTTTTCAGCTTGGAAAAGGGGGGATGTGTGAGGTGTCTATAGAATCATGAATGGTGTGGAGAAATTGAATACGGAAATGTTATTTACTCCTTCACATAACAGAAGAACTAGGGGTCACTCAATTAATAGGCAGCAGATTTAAAAGAAACAAAAGGAAGTATTTCTTCACAGTCAATTTGTGGAACTATTTGCCAGAAGATGTTGTGAAGGCAAAAACAAGAACAGGGTTGCAGCAGGAACTAGAAAAATTAATGAAGGATTGGTCCATCAATGGCTATTAGCCAGGATGGGCAGGGATGAAGTCCCTTCTCTTTGTTAGAAGCTGGGAGTGGGAGGCAGTTCATGAATCACTTCATGATTGCCCTGTTCTGTTCATTCCCTCTGAAGCTTGTGGCTTTGGCCAGTGTCAGAAGATAGGATACTGGACTAGATGGACCATAGGTCTAACCCAGCGTGACCATTCTGAGGTTCTTATGTAGACCCCAGATGTATCTTCTCCCTGCTGTAACATTGTAGACCTACTTGCCTGCCAGAGCTGAGAGAAAAACCATAGGTCCTGACACCCTCTCTCTCTATCTCCACAGACTTAGTAACAAGGTTGGAATATACATTTAAATTTTAACCTAACCAGGAACCTTTAAGTGACTTGCCACAAGATATCAGAACATTTTAGTATTGGAACTGAGTGGGTCTAATATTTTTTTCTTTTATATATAAATTAGATATAGTGCCCCTTCACCTAATTGCTAAGTTGTCAGTCAAAAAAACTAGAGTTTTTCAAATATCAGAGGGGCAGCCGTGTTAGTCTGGACCTGTAAAAGAAGCAAAGAATCCTGTGGCACCTTATAGACTAACAGACATATTGGAGCATGAGCTTTTGTGGGTGTATACCACCTGTTGCATCCTTGTTGCATCCGATGAAGTGGGTACTCACCCACAAAAGCTCATACTCTAATACGTTTGTTAGTCTATAACAGGGGTAGGCAACCTATGGCAAGAGTGCCAAAGGCGGCACGTGAGCTGACTTTAAGTGGTACTCACAATGCCTGGGTCCTGGCCACCAGTCCAGGGGACTCTGTGTTTTAATTTAATTTTAAATGAAGCTTCTTAAACATTTTAGAAACTTGATTTACTTTACATACAAGAACAGTATAATTATATAGTATAGACTTATAGAGAGAGACCTTCTAAAAACGTTAAAATGTATGAAAGGCACGTTTTTCCTTAAATGAGAGTGAATAAATGAAGACTCGGCACTCCACTCCTGAAAGGTTGCTGACCTTTGGTCTATAAGGTGCCACAGGAATCTTTGCAGCTTTTAGAGTTTTTCAAGTGCCTCGATAGCCCCTGGAATCACTCTTACACAGACTGGATTCCCCAGTTTCCCACGCTCATCCTGAAAAGTAAGGTCAGGAAAGGGTTCAGTGTCTCTCAGACTATCCAATATGTGATTCAGGAAAGGGGGCTCAACACCAAGTCACGGGCGAGCTTTGCACAGAGCTCGGTCTGAGAGCCAGAGCATCATGAGAAAACGTTAGGCCCCTTTATGAGTAAAGACCTGGAGCAGCCTGAAATGGATCTGTTTGGTCCTCACCCCATAGATGGTGGGGTTCAGCATGGGGGGCACCAGGAGATAAACGTTGGCCATAAGAACATGGAAAAGAAGGGCCACATTCTCGCCAAACTGGTGCGTGATGATGGAGAATAGAGATGTGATGTAAGAAGCTGAAATGACACAAAGGTGGGAGCTGCATGTCCCAAAAGCCTTGAGTCCGGTGTCCTTTGTGGGGAGGCTGAAGATGGCCCTGAGGATCTGAATTTAGGACACAGCTATAAAAAACAAATCCAGACTAGCCACGAAGAATAGCACGGAGAGGCCATAGTAACTACTGGTGCAGATGTTGTCGCGGGCCACTTTCACCACAGCCATGTGCTCGCATTGCGAGTGAGCAATGATGTTGGTTCTGCAATATGGCCACCACCTTGCCAGGAAGGGTTTGGAGATTATGGGTATTCCTCTGCGCAGCACCACAGATATGCTGATCTTGGCTATGACATGGTTTGTCAGGGTGGAGGAATGTCTCAGGGGATCACGAGTATCAGAGGGGTAGCCGTGTTAGTCTGGATCTGTAAAAAGTGACAAAGAGTCCTGTGGCACTTTATAGATTAACAGAAGTATTGGAGCAAAAGCTTTCTTGGGTGAATGCCCATTTTGTCAGACACGTGGGATCACAGAGGGCCACGCAGTGATCAGAAGTCATTGCCACTGTCAAGGTTCCTTCCCCACTCTGAAGGGTACAGATGTGGGGACCTGCATGGACACTTCTAAGCTTAATTACCAGCTTAGATCTGGTATCGCTGCCACCACTCACAAGCACTACTTTTCCTCCCTGGGTAGCCTTGAGAGACTTCACCAATTTCCTGGTGAACACAGATCCAAACCCCTTGGATCTTAAAACAAGAAAAAAATCAATCAGGTATTAAGAAAAAAGCTTTTAATTAAAGAAAAGAAAGGTAAAAGAACTTCTTAACCCTTTACAGGAAAAAGAGGCATTAACCCTTAACTATCTGTTCAAGACAGCCACAAAAATCCCAGACTCCGTCACTGAGAAGCAGGAATGAAGTACATCTGGGTAAGGCAGACACTGAAATTGATCTCCCTGGAATTGAACCAGAAGATTGCCAGCATTTTTGGGAGGATGGATTTGGACAGGACCAGGTCGGTGACTGCCAGCATACGGAGGAAATAGCATACGTGCCCATGGAGGCTCGACTCCCTCTTCACAATGAAAAGGATGGTGAGGTTCCCCAAGACGGCTATGATAGACATGGTGCCGAAGGGGATGGAGATCCAGACATGGGCCACCTCTAGCTCAGGAATGCCCAACAGGATGAAGGTGGAGGGGTCGGTGTACTTAATTTTGTTGGACACTGACATGGGAGAATTGTCCAACCCTAAGGCAGAAAGTTTTCTCATGAATGCACCACATGTTGCCCTGACTTCCTGCATGTGCACAGATTCTGGGATGATGGTCACATTATTAATGCCTGAATGGAGAGACAATGTTGATATGAGACATTGAATGCATTACTAGAAGCTGTTCCCATGGGTGAAGCCGATTGCTTAACCCGGGGTAAACTGAAAATTGAAATTTTAATTATTGAGATAAACAAATCATGAATAACTGACACTACTAATGCCAATTCCATATTTTATGGTACTTCGTGCATCAATAATTCCTACATATCATGATGTGGAAAACTTTGAAAGGCACCAGCAGGAAACACAAGTGTAGATACTGGTTATCCCTTATTATTTTTTGATACAATGAAACCCAGACTAGAGAGTCCATACTATAAGAAATTCCCCATTCATCCAGTTGCTCAAAATCTGACAGATGGAAAAAAAAAGAAAGCTTTGCCAGGACATGTGCCGGGGGAAACATCCCAAATAGAACACACCTTAAGGGAAAGAGCTGGGCATAATTGATAACAGCTCCATGGAAACACCTGCTCATTCACAGCATGGCCAAGCAAAGACAATGTCTGGTTGCATAAGAAATGGGGTGGAGAATAACCTGCTCTGGATATGCACTGAGTTTGGCCACTCAGTCTCTATGATGGATATAGCACTCAGAGAGGGGGTTTCTGAAACAGGTTATGAGAATGGGGATGGTGCCAGATGCGGACAGACTGAAAAGCGTGTGACTGTTTAGTTTAGAGAACAGACAAAGAAGGGGGCTCACAATAAAGACAACAAAATAAACAAATGAACTGATTACATTTACATGAAGAACTGGAGAACAGTTCCCAACCAGTAATATGTATAGACATCTAGTGCTTCAGAATGGCTAATTCCCCAAAGTTGAGGCAAATTATCAGCAAAATGATTGGGAGGAAAAAGTAGTAGTTATTTAAGAAGAGTTTGTTTAATAATTCTAGAGACAAGAAAGTGGATCATTTTTGCTAAAAACCCAACTGTGTGGCCAGCTGAAGACAGCCATTAGATAGGAAAAAGTATATATAAGAAAGAGGGAAAAGGAGAAACATATGACAAGTAATACAAATCAGAAAATATGAAAACTGAAAAGGAAAGTTGAAGATGTCTGGGAAAAATATACGCTTCTCAGGCCTAAGGATCACAAAAAGGAGGTTACTAAGTGTATTAAGAACAAAAGAAATTCTAGAAAATTTTGGGCCGATTCCAAGAGGGAGAAAGGGAACTTGTTAATGCTGCAGGAAAAGGAGATGTGTTTGTGACGGGTTCAGTCAGAGAGGCCCCCTTGGCACTGTCACCTGACGTACTGGGACTACCTCTGAGGATTTTAGTGATTTCAAGTAATAACAGACAGAACAAAGTAATTTACCAAGCAAAATAAAACAAAACACTCAAGTCTAAGCCTAATACACTAGGAAAGTGAGTACAGATGAAATCACCCTCAGAGATGTTCCAATAAGCTTCTTTCACAGACTAGATTCCTTCCTAGTCTGGGTCCAAACATTTTCAGACCAATGTTGTAGTTTATGGCCTGGGTCCAGCCATCATTCCCACCCCCCTAGTTACTGTCCTTTGTTCCAGTTTCTTTCAGGCATCTCTTTGAGGTGCAGAGGCCATCTCTTGAGCCAGCTGAAGGCAAAATGGAGGGGTTACCAGGGCCTTTTATATTCTCTCTCTTGTGGGCGGAAACCATATTGTTCTTCTGTGCAAAGTCAGAGCAACAAAATGGAGTTTGTAGCCACCTGGGCAAGTCACAGGTCCATGATTGATTCAGCTTTTTGAAGGTCGATGTCATTGTTTACATGTTAGTCTGAACATTCCCCGGAAAGCTCAGATGTGGACTGGCATCTCCCAAAGTCCATTGTGAGTTAAATACTCTCAATTACTTGAATAATAGCTTCATTACATGTTGGCCAAACCTTTCTTATGTGTTTCCTATAGCAAACACTTTAAATACAAGCACAGAGCCCACACTCAAAACTTCAGATATAAAATGATACATGCATACAGATAGGACGAATATATTCAGTAGATCATAACCTTTGCAAAGATATGTTACATTGCCTACCTAGCATAAAGCCTATTCCAGTTATGTCATATTTACACTCCTGCGCATATTTCCATAAACATATAGAGTGCAACATCACACCCTCTTCCTGAGCTTACTAGCAGAGACTTGGACACTGTCCATGGTGGAGGAAGTGCATGTAAAATCCCTCTTTGTGTCTGGTCACACCCCCTTTCAGAGTTTTGGATGATAACGGCCAATGGCTCTGCAACCACATCAGCCAACTCCCGCAGCACTCTTAGAAGCATTAGATCTGGACCGATGGACTTGTGCATGTCCAGCTTTTCTAAATTGTCCTTAACTTGTTTGTTCACCATGGATGGCTGCTCACCTCCTCCCCATACTGTGTTGCCCAGGGCAGTAGTCTGGGACCTGACCTTATCTGTGAAGCATTGAATACTTCAGCTCTTTCCACATCATCTGTCACTAGGTTGCCTCCCCATTCAGTAAGGGTCACACACTTTCCCTGACAACCTTCTTGTTGCTAACACACCTCTAGAAACCCTTCTTGTTACCCTTCATCCCTTGCTAGCTGCAGCTCCAGTTTTGCTTTGGCCTTCCTGATTTGGCCCCTGCATGCTCAAGCAATATTTTTATACTATCTCCCTAGTCATCTGTTCAAGTTTCCACTTTTTGTAAGCTTCCTTTTTGTGTTTAAGCTCAACGAAGATTTCACAACTAAGCCAAGCTGGTCGCATATCATATTTGCTGTTCTTTCTGCACATCTGGATGGTTTGTTCCTGCGCCATCAATAAGGCTTCTTTAATATACGGCCAGCTCTCGTGGAATCCTTTCCCCCTCATATTAGCCTCCTGGGGGATCCTACCCATCAGTAATCTGAGGGAGTGTAAGACAGCTTTTTTGAAATCAAGGGTCCATCTTTTGCTACTCGCTTTTCTTCCTTTTGTCAGGATCCCCAACTCGGCCATCTCATAGTCACTGCTGCCTAGGTTGCCACCCACTTCTACTTCCCCTACCAATTCATCCCTGTTTGTAAGCAGCAGGTCAAGAGGTGCACGGTCCCTATTCGGTTGCTCCAGCACTTGTAGCAGGAAGTTGTCCCCAATACTCTCCAAAAACTCCCTGGATTGTCTGTGCACTGCTGTATTGCTCTCCCAGCAGATGTCAGGGTGATCGAATTCCCCCATTAGAAACAGGGCCTGTGATCTGGAAACTTCTGTTACTTGTCCAAAGAAAGGTTTGTCTACCTCATCCTTCCGGTTCGGTGGTCTATAGCCCACTACAACATCACCCTTGTTGCTCTTGCCTCTAAACTTAATCCTATTGACAGTTTTGGGGTTTTCTCCAGTTTTACACTGGAGCTCTGAGCAATCATGCTGCTCTTTTACATACAATGCAACTCCTCCACCTTTCCTCCCCTGCCTGTCCTTCCTGGACAGTTTATACCCGTCCATGACAGTGCTTCAGGCACGTGAGTTACCCCACCAAGTCTCTGTTATTCCAATCACATCATAATTCCTTGACAATGCCAGGACCTTCAATTCTTCCTGCTTGTTTCCCAGGCTTCTTTTGTTCACGTTCATGTCTTGTCTTAATTTGATGTATAAGCTCCTAGGAGGAGGGGCTGTTTCTCCTTCTGTGTGTGTGAAGGGCCCAGCAGAAGGGGCCCTGAAATAGAGAGGGGCCTCTGGAGGCTTCCACAATACAAATAAGAATAACAGAAAATAAACACAATAATCCAGGTAAATCAGGGCCTGGCCCCTCCTCTTTACCTTTGGCTGTAGACGAAGGGCAAGCCATGCTGGCCAGCTACAGAGTGTTAGTAACTTGACTGCAGGTGCACATAGTGCCTCCGTTTGACTTGGACAGGAGAATTTGTTCAGTCTTATTCCAGGCTTAAAAGCCCAGGTGCTCTGCACCGGACAAAAACTCTGATTAGCCAGATGAGCAGACAGAGAGTTCAACTGTGGGAACCCAAGCGTTTTCCAGCCAGGGCAGTGTTGGAAAGTCTGACTCATCCTGGAACATTCAATTTCAATTTCAGCTGGGAGAGACTGGGAGGAAATGAACCGACACGGAGAGAAGAAATCCAATGCAAACATGAATCCAGTCTCTCTCCTGTCTACAGGGTCCCCCTTGTTCCAGGGCAGCTTTGGGGTGAAGGTGAGGCCTCAGTCCCCAGGTCAGGCGCTGGCTACACTTTACCCACAGGAGTATTCTGTTAGTGTTGCTTTTACAGAATCTCTTCTCCTGAAGTGACCTCGGAGACTGCGATGCATTGGCATTTTTCTGAGTGGGAGTGGAAGTAGAGTCCCAGAGTTCACACCTCACAGGAGCGGGAAACTCACAAACCCCAGCTAGTTCTGGAAACCTCAGGTTCATCCTGAGAGGACGGTGAAGTCTGAGGCTCCCTCTACCAGAGTTTCCTCTGAATCCCACGCAACCAACATTCCCTGCCAGAGCGGGAGTCCATTTCCCTCTTGGTGTGATGGAGAGACCGTGGTTAAGGCAGGGCAGTCATGTCTCCTGGCTTCTGTTTCTCACTATGACAATCAATCTCTGTGTCACATTGGACAATTCATGTCGCCCTGTGCCTCAGTATACCTATCTGTATAATGGAGATATGTTCATAGTCACTTTCTTTTGCTAGGTGTTTTCAAACTCCTTCAATGAAAGGTGCTGCACAACATGATGATTGTTACTCATAAGAATTACAGATCTCTGGTCCCTTAGGGTCAGTCCAATCTGCCTGTAGAAAGAGCTTGTCTCTCTCCTCAGTCATCATTCTCCAGATCTCTCTGTCTAATATCTACCCAACCTTCCTAGATATCTGCAGAGTATCAGGCGCTATGGAGATCTAGGCATTATCTTGAGTTTTCTTGCTAATTAACTATAATTTTTTCAGTATACATAAACACACAGAGAAGCCAATTCCTCTCTGACTCAGCACAGAGCCCAAGAGTTCTCAACTCCCTTTGGGAAGGTCCCTCAATTACTGTTTACTCCTGAAGCTGGATAAATAGCACAGAAGTGCAGACAGGTTTGTCTCCAGCCTGTTTACATTCAGATGCTGCTTCTCTCCTAGAAGTTGAGCGAATCCCTCTGGAATTGCAGAGAGCTGTATTATAAATGGTGCATGACCCTATGTCGGCTCTCAGCATAGGATGTTGCTGCAGATGTTTGGATGAGATAGGTGTGGGACTCGGCTACCTGAGGGGGGTTCCCAGGGAAGACACTTCCATCTCAGAATTCACAGGTATCCATCTCTTTCTGAGGCACTCACTTGCTCAACAAACTCAGGGCTCTGGCTGTTAACAGGGGGCTGTTACCTGTCTTTTGTCTGCAGGAAAACTTGGAGGTGCTAGGGCTCCTCATGGCAGCAATTATAAGAATTTGTCAGCATGGGCAAGACATCTTGTCTCCTCACTTCATTCAAGAAGTAGTCGAATTGTAATGCCTGAAACTTTAAAAAAAACCCACAATTCATCTGTAAGCAGATGCCCAGTGTGGTAAATTACTGGCCAATCCATTTGTGAATCCCATTCATATAAGCTCTTTGCCCCAATAATGCCTGTGGCAAGGAGTTCCACAGGCAAAATAGGTATTATGTAAATACTTTTCTTTTATTGGTGTTATACGTTCAGACTGTCAATGTAATTGAACGTTCCCTTTGCATGTGTTATGAGACAGTGTAAATGTAAATGCCACCTCTTTAGTGGCACCTTTTTAAGTAAAAGACCGCTATCATGTCCTCCTTTTAGTCTCCTTTTTCCAAACTAAACACACCCAGTTCCCTCAGCCTTTTTTTTTGTATGGTTTGTGTTCCATACCTTGGATCAGCTTTGTCTCTCACCACTGAATCTTTTCCAGTTTTTCTACATCGTTTCTATACACAGCTGCCCCAAACTAGGCACAAAACTCCAGCAGAGGCCTGACCAGCTCCGAGTAGAAAAATGCTATCACCTCCTATGACTCTCATGCTATGCCTCTGTTAATGAAAGCCACACTGCTACTTTAGCAACCTAACCCCAGGGTAGACAGCATGGGGTCAATGGAAAATTCTTCCACTGATCTAGTTACCAACTCTCAGGATTACCTGTGCTGCCGAGAGAACCCCTGCTGTCTTTGTAAGTAGCATCTACACTGAAGCCCTACGGTAGCTGTAGCCTTTTAAGTGTGGACAAGCCCTCAAGCAGATCTTCCAGAAAAGCACTGAGTCTTTATCTGACATGTAGCGCTCGAGAAAACACCACTTCCCTTGGCATTGTTCCAATGGTTAATCATCCTCACTGTTATTCTGTTTATTCCCTTTTTATTACTCTTGGTGCTAATCATTTGCCCTTGGAATTTGCCTGGCTTCAGGTTCCAGCCACTGGGTCTTGCTCTGCCTTTCTCCACTAGATTAAAGAATCCATTAAAACCCTCATTGTTCTTCTCATGAACGTCTCCCTTGATCCTCTTTTTGATAACATAAGTAGGTGTAGCTCTTTAAGTCTCTCACTGTCGGGCGTTTTCTCCAGCTTAGAATAATTTTTGTGGCTCTTTTTTTGCAGTCTCTCCCAACTTTTCAACATCGTTTTTGAAATGTCGACCCCAGAATTGGATGCAGTTGTTTTTCTCCAATACCATGTGCAGAGTTAAAATCCTCCCTCTGTTCCAAATCACCAGTCTTCTGCTTATGCATCTAAGGATCACGTCACTCTTTTCGCCAGAGCATCACACTGAGAGCTCATAATATGTTGGTCGGCCACAGTGACCCCTAAATCCTTTTCAGGCCCCTGTGTTCCATGATACTGTCCCATAGTCTGGGGGTTGGGCCTGCATTGACTGTTCTGAGATGATAACTTTTCTGTTGACTGTACAAAAACACTCTAAATGAATCGGTCTAGCCTGCCCTGGCTGCCTTATTGTAACTGCTCTGCCAATCTTTGGGTCGTCCGCAAATTATATCTGCAGTGATTGTCTATTTGCTTCCAGATCACTGATCAAAATATTCAATAGCATCGGGCATAGAATCGATCCCACAGAACCCCACTAGAAACAGCCCCATTTAGTGACAACGGCCCATTGGCAGCTGCAGTCTGAGATCTGCCAGTTTTTAATCCATCATAGGTGTGCTTCACTGACATTGTAGAGTGTTCATTTTTATCTGAATGTTTTCTCCTACTAAATTAAAAACCTCTGAGAAAACAAAATCTATTGCATCTGTGCAGTTTTCTTGACCAGTCAAATGTTCTCTCATTAAAGAATGAAACAGGGTTTATTTGACAAGATTGGTTTTCCATAAACCCTGCTGTTGACTGGCATTAATTATATTCCTAGATGTGTTTATTAACTAATCCCAGACCAGCTTTTCCATTGATTCCTAACCCTGTCAAATTTTTTTTTTAACTTTCCCTCTTTTATTTTTTTTATCCTTTAGAGTTAACACAGAACTGTCCTGTATTTACCTTTTTATAGTTCTTGGGCTCTGCTGCTGCCTGATTGTCTGCTTCTGCTACCAAATGAGTATGGTTGATTGGTCAGTTCATAACTCTGGTGTTCGTAACTCTAAGAGTCTACCATACCTGCTCTTTAACGCCCTCACTGACTGCTAATAGACTGGAAACTGTTTCATCGACTCATGTGATATGAGCACCTCTTACTGCTTCTTTCCGAATGCAGAATAAAACCCTTTCTTGAATAATTCTGCTTTTTCTGCAACACATTTCTTTTTGCACTCTAGGAATTGGCCTAAAACTTTTATAGGATTTCTTTGGATTTTTTCCTGATTTTTTTGCATCCCTTATCAATTTTCATGACATCCCATATTATTGGTTGCTATCTATTTTCCTTTCATCCCATTAGTTATATATTCTTCCTCCACCTTCACCCACCCCCTATATTGCTGCTTTCAGTTTGCCACTGAACCGGGTTTCTAGCCAAAGTTGGGCACTTTTTGATTGTGGAAAAGAAGATTTTTAGCTCTCTAAAGAACTTTTCTTAAAGAACTCCCAGTTTTTATTCTTATTTCCCTGTCTATATTTGTCCTCCCAATCAGTTTTGCTGATAATTTCCTACAGCTTTGGGGATTTAGCACTTTTGTAGCACGAAGTGTCTATAGATATTACTGGTTGGGAACTGGTCTTTGTTTCTCCATTGGAATGTGACCAGTTCCAATCGTCTAGTTTATTCTCCTCTATCTTATGTCCCTTTCTTTGTCTCTTCTCTAAATTAAACAGTCCCAGGCTATGTCACCCTCCCTAATTCTCAATGCCTGTCTTGGAAACCCCCTTTCTATTTGCCAGCATTGTCTTTGTTTTAGTCACTGCTATGAATGACCATGGAACTGCTATCAATGATGCACAGATGTTTATTTTTTCCTGCAGTGTGTACGAATTGGGATGTTTCCCATGTCACATGTCTTCAAAAAGGTTTGGAATTTTTCATACTCAGATTGTGAGCAACTGGGTGAATGTGGAAATCCCTACAGCATAGACCCTGTACCCTGGGTTTCAATGCATTAAAGAAGAATGATGGAATGCCACTGTCCACACCTGTGTTTCCAGCTGGTGCCCATTCAGTTTTCCCACACCATAATGTGTAAGAATTATTGAGGCACGGAGCACCATCATATTTGGAATTGGCATTAGTAGGGTCAGTTGTTCATAATTCATTTCTCTGAATTATGAATATGTCATTTATCAGTGTGAAGAGTGACAAATCTGCTTCACCCATGAGAACACCTCCAGGAGTGCATGCAGTGTCTCATATTAACATTGTCTCTCCATCCAGGAATATTTACTGCGACCACTACCCTAGAGCTTGGGCACATACTGGAAGTCAGGGGAACGTACGGTGCATGCAGGAGACACCGTTCTGCCACACATTTGTACACCTTCTCCTCTACTCCATGTCAGATTCCAACAAAACTGATTTCATCAACCCCTCCACCTTCATCCTGCTGGGCATTCCTGGCCTGGAGACAGCCCATATCTGGATCTCCATCCCCTTCTGCACCATGTACATCATAGCTGTCTCAGGGAACTTCACCATCCTATTCATCGTGAAGATGGAACAAAGCCTCCATGGGCCCATGTACTATTTCCTCTGCACGCTGGCTGTCTCTGACCTGGTCCTGACTACATCCATCCTGCCCAAGACACTGAGCATCTTCTGGTTCAATTCCAGGGAGATCAATTTCAGTGCCTGCCTCACCCAGATGTACTTCATTCACTGCTTCTCAGCTATGGAGTCTGGGATCCTGGTAGCCATGGCTTTGGATCGCTATGTGGCCATCTGCCATCCCCTGAGACATTCTACCATCCTGACAAATCCCGTGGTGGCCAAGATTGGCTTGGTCGTGGTGCTGCGTGCAAGCATGCTCGCACTGCCCATTCCCTTCCTGGCAAAACTGTGGCCATATTGCAGAACGAACATCATCCTCCACACGCACTGTGAGTACATTGCTATGGTGAAGCTGGCCTGCGGCAACATCCATGTCAGTAGTTACTACGGCCTCTTTGTGGTATTCTTTGTGACTTGTCTGGATGTGCTTTTTATCGCTGTGTCCTACACCCAGATCCTCAGGGCCATCTTCCACGTCCCCACAAAGGACACCTGGCTCAAGACATTCAGGACCTGCAGCTCCCACGTCTGTGCCATCTTAGCCCTTTACATTTCATGTCTCTTCTCCTCCCTCACACACCGTTATGAGCACTATGTTGCCTTGCATTTCCATGTTCTCATGACCAACGTTTACCTCCTGGTGCCCCCCCATGCTAAATCCCATCATCTATGGGATGAGGACCAAACAGATCCAGGACAGACTGCTCCGGCTCTTTACTTATAAAGGGACCTAAAGTTGGTGCTCTGGCTCTCAGAGCAATCTCTGTGCAGAGCTGGCTAGTGACACAGCCCTGGGCCCTCTTTTGTGAATCACTTTCCTGACCACACTGTGCTGTGTCAGCATGGCAAACTGCAGAATCGTCCTCTGTGCATTCATAGGGTGGCCACATTTCTAACTGTGGGTAACTGGACCTTTCAGGTCCCACTCACTGCCCCATTTCTTCCCCCAAAGACTCTGCCTGGGTCACTCGCTCTTCTCCCCTCTTCAATTATTGAGTTTTCTCCACCTTCCCATAACTTCCTGCAGGGACTTCATTTCAGATTTTGGTGCGGGGGGTTGTGGGTGGGAGCAACTTTAACTGTGATTCCAGTGACTACTTATGCACTTGAAAACTTAATGTTTTGGCACATAACTTGGCAGCTAGCTGAGAGGAGCAGTGTTTCTAATTCCAATATAAAAGAAAGAAAATTAAAGCAATAATAAATCTATTAAGCTCTTACATAAACATGTTTAACATCTTGTGGAAAGTCACTTAAGGAAACTGGTTAGTTTTCAAATTTTAATGGATATTCTTTGTTACTATGCAGAGAGAGAGAGAAAGAGAGAGAGAGATCCCATCAGGCCTCCTGGGTTCCCCCTGAGCTCTGGGATGGGAATGGGTCTTGTGGGTTACACCGGGGGCAGGTACATATAGGATCTGTATAAGTATAGGCACAGACTTCACCTCTGGCGGGTGGGTTCTCAACCCTCCCCTCCTTCTCCCCATGCCCTGCCCCCACCTCTTCCTGCCCAGCTCTGCCCCATTCCACACTCTTCCCCAAATCCCTGTCCCTGCACACCTCTTCCTGCATCTGCTCTGCTCCCACCCCATTTCCCAAGTCCCCGCCCTGTTACCCGAGGTTCTTTCAACCCAAAGCTCTTGGTAACTTTTACTCTGTGCGAGGTGGTGTCAGGGAAATAAATCAGGCGAGACGTGGCTGTCTGACCGATAGATGGCTGCACAAACAGCACAACATGAGAGTATTTTCATTTAAAGCTAAACTTTGCTAGTCTCAAGCACTTACACAAGTTCGCAACAAGATTAGTAAAACACCCCCAACCCTTGATAATTACCAAAGCTGAGAGTGGCTCTCGAGTGACACAGTATCAGCCCATCTGCCAGTGGGGAACAGAAGATGCATTCAGAGGGAGAAATCAGTCCCGAAGAGTCCCCCAAATGAGTCCCTATCTCAAGCTTTTCCCCCTTATTTATACATCAGTAATAGAATGACATGTCCCTTAAAGAAACCTTGTTAAATAAGCATTTCAATGATCAAATATACAAGGCAGGTGGTACTGCTGAATACTTCGCTATCTTTGAGAGGCTGTGTGATTCATAAGATTCCAGATGACCAGAAGATGCACACTTTAGTTTCAAAGTTAACCAGTAAAGCTCTGCATATACTCAATAAAAAGCTAATTGAGAATGTTTTCGATTATTGTATATAAAAAGAAATAATTTTGAATCAACTTCAGATTGCCTACGAAATATATTGAGTGAAATTTCGGAATCATTACAAGGGGCTGGTACCAGTAATGTGGAAATATGTATACAAAAATGAAAGATTTGATGGGAAAGAGTGTTGTTAGTAGCTACTGGTGTGGTGCTCTGTTCTTGGTTCGATGATGATAACAGTTGGCTGTGTGAGTGTTCCCTCTGTGTGCTGCCCTGGCTCTGCGCAGAGAGCTGACACAGTAGACCCAGAGAGAACCCCCAAAGATCACTGACTGTACTAAGGTACGAAGGAACCCGAGCCAGGTTTATTGTCAAATGAAACACAATAATAGTTTCCTATAGACTCTGCAGGACATACTACGAATATGTGTCCCCTGGCAATGGACACAGCTCAGTCAGTAGTAGGACTTTCCACTGCCCCCCAGGCTAGACAAAGACACGCACTCCAGGACCTACATTTATACAGTTACAGGACAGATTACTCATCCCTCCTGACTTGTGGAGGTACAGCTCCTTGGCTCATTAGGGTGCTGTCTCCCCTCTGATCATGTGTTCCAGACATACAGATCTATCCATCATGCTGTCCTGTCTTTAAGATGCACCTGCTTGTTCCACGTTATGTCAATGGAGTGTCCTTGTCTCAGGCTGTCCAGGTCCCATCTTGGCATAAGTTCCTCTTATTAGCCCTTATGTGTGAACACACCTGCTTCTAACAACCCTCTTCTCACCAATTTCTGTGAGTGAGGCCTGCCTCTGGCTCATAGCCCAGCTTTTGTTTAGCAGTGCCTGGAAGTACTTTGGTTTAGGCTTCAGGCCTCAGACTAGGCCTTTGACACAAGAGTTTATATTTCAAGGCCTCATCTTACTACAAAGAGGATAAGGGGCAAAGGTGTTACAAGCTTTGAGGAAATGTTTGACCTTGTTTCTCAGGAGCATTTCTTAAAAATATGTAAAGAAGAAGTAAAACAATTTTTATGGGAAAAAGGTTGAAAACTGTGGATGAGATGGCTGCCCTAGCTGATGATGTTTGGTAGACACTGGTATCTATTTTAAACATACCACAGTTGGAGGGGTTTAAACTTGGTGGGAAGAAGGGCTCCTGTTTTACCCCTGGGAAGAAAGAGGTTGGCTGGGAAGCTGGTACTCACATCCTCCAAACCATTCATCTAATCCTGACCCAAATATCCTGTAAAAAGAGAAGATCCCAGAAGGTGCTGTCATTGCAATTCCACTGATCACCTGGGGAATAAATGACCAGCGCTGGGAGGAAGTAGGCTGCAGGGAGACCATGTGAATGCTGCTACCTTGAGCACAGAAGCTCCTCAGGTGTCCATCACTTATCATATTGGGTGTAAAAGCAGCATTATTGGCAATGAACACCTTGGATGGGAAGATGCAGGAGCAGAAATTTGTGTGTATAGTGCAAGAAGGTGAAACACAGTCAGGATAGATTTCAGTGGTTTTATTACTAGGAGATTACACAAAATTCTTTTGCTTTGGTTAAAGTGTACATAGAAACTGAGGATTCGAAAAAACGTACACTGGTCAGTCTTCTGACAAGGGCAAGACAGCACAGCTCTGAGATCCTAGGCTGGGGAGTTGGGGGAACTGGCTGGAGCCTCTCTATTGCTGGTTCAGGGATGGCTTTTGAAAGCTTTCACGTAACTGCAGCTGGGTGTGTCTCTGTCTGCATATGGATATGTAAGTGCAAGACCTGGAGGGGCTTGCAGCTTTTCACAGCCTCACCGTGTGAGAGGGGCCCAGGCTGGTATGTGAGAGGGCTCACGGGAGCCCCTCTTTCAGGTTGCACCCTGTAGAAGTCCCTCACTCCTACCCAGTGAAGAGGCCCTACAACAGCATGACTCCATTTCCCACTTATCATGCGCTCAGTTACTGATGGAGAGACCGTTTTTTATGTCAGGGAACTCAGAACTCCTGGGTTCTGTCTGTCATTCTCTATTTGATTTTGGCCAAGTCATGTCTCCCTGTACCTCAGGTTGCCTATGGATAAATGGGGATATGTTCATAGTGACTTTCCTTTGCTAGGATTTTGGAAGATCCATCAGTGAAAGGTTCTACAAGGTATGATAATAGCTACTGATGAGAATTATTGATCTCTAATCCATTAGCGAAAATCCCTTGTGCCTCCAGAAAGTTTTCATGTCTCCCCTCAGTCATCTTTCTCCAAATCTATCTGTCTACTATCTGCCCATCCATCCTGGGCATTTACACGGCATTCGATCCTCAAAGACAAAGGCAAAATCCCTAGGTTTCTAAGTAATCAACTATAATTTTTAAATATACACAAATACACAGAGCAGCCAATTCCTCTCTGACTCAGCGCAGAGCCCAAGAGTTCTCATCTCCCTTTGGGAAGGTCCCTTAATTACTGTTTACTCCTAAATCTGGACAAAAAACACAGAAGCGCAGACATGGAAAGAAAGACATTGGCTAGAGTGTCTCTGGTCTCCAGGCTGTTTGCATACAGATGCTGCTTCTCCCCTAGAGGCTGAGCGAACCCCATTGGGATTGCACAGAGCTATATAATAAACAGTGCACATCCTGTGTCAGCTCTCGGCATGGGATGCTGCTGCAGATATTGAGCTGAGAGAGGTGTGAGACACGGCTACCTGAGGGGGATTCCTAGCGAAGAGGCTTCCATCTCAGAAATCACAGGTACCATCTCTTGCTGTTCAACAATCCAAGTGTAACGTATGCATGATGGGGTAGAGAATAGATTTGTTTTTATTTCTGCTCCACACAGCCACCAAACATCCCACGGTCCTTGCCACAGGTGCTGAATTTCCTCTAGTATCCTGGGCCAAAATGTCACTCTTTGCTGTGCCCCTTGGTGATGAGCTGCAGCCCTGAGGTGGCTGCATTTCAGGGGCACAATGGACCCTTCTGGATGAAAGTTGTTAGTAGACCTCCAGGACAAGGCCAGATTCGGAGGCTGAGGGATGCAGTTTGCTCAGGCCCTCATGAAGAGCTATGGCAGCCCCCATGTCGTGTTTAAAGTGAAGAAAAGCCCTCAAGCAGTCATCCAGAAAAAACATCCAGTCTGGAGTAAGAATTGAGTAAAACCTCAGGAGCCAGCTGCTTGTTAATGTTTAGCAAACTTATAGGCAACCGAAAATGAAGTCTTGTAGTTGATGGTGTAAGACAGACTTAACTATGGTTGGTGACACCATCAATACTAACTATGGCCAATCCATTTGTGACTCCCATTCAGCTAAGCTCTTTGCTCCAATAATATCTGTGGCAAGGAGTTCCACAGGCCAAATATGGATTATGTAAGAACTTTTTTTTAATCAATTTTCTATGTTCATTTTTTCAGTGTAAATGAATGTTCTCTTGTCAGTGTGTTATGAGACAGAATAAATTTAAATGCCTGAACTACTTTCTATATAGATAGATTTGTAGGGTTCATTAGATCATCCAGTGTGACCTCCTCTATAACAGAGGACATTAACTTTCACCCAGTTACCCCAGTACTGAGCTCCATAACTTGTCTTTGAGTAAGAACTGGTCTGCACTAGGATTTCATATCATGGAATCAAAGAGCGATAGAGTTAGAAGGGGGCTGCAATGATCAGCCAGTCTAACCCTTGCCAAGTTGCAGGATTTGTTGTGTTGAAACCATCCAAGACAGATGACTATCTAGTCTCATGTTGAAAACCTCCAGTGAAGGACTTTTCACAACCTGCCAGCGCGTCTGTTCTTACATTTGGGAAGTTTATCTGAGATTAAATCTAAATCTGCTGTGCTGTAGTTTAAAACTATTGCCTCTTCCCTGCCCTATGTGCAACACTCCTCCATAGTTTTAATGGCAGCCTTTCAAGTATCTCAAGATTGCTGTCATGTCCTCCCTTAATCCTCCATTTTCCAAACTAAACATACCCTTTTCCTTCAGCCTTTGCTCATATGACTTGTATTCCATCCTGTGGATCGTCTTTGTCACTCTCATCAGGATCCTTTTCAGGTTCCTATATATTGGAGACCCAAACTGAACAGAATACTCCAGCTGAGGTCTAACCAGGGCCAAGAAAATTGCTACTATCCCCTCATGTGACTTGCATGCTCTGCCTCTGCTAATACAAATTAAAATTGTATTTTCTCTTTTTTGCTATAGCAAAAAAAAAAAAAATCACACCACTGAGAGATGTAGCTATATCAGTCTAACCCTGGTATATAAAGTATCACGTCTACCGAAGAATTTAAATTGACCTAGCTACCACCTCTCAGAGATGTAGATTATATATGCTGACAGGAGAACCCCCACCAAAGTAGCCATGGGGCTGCTGGCAGTTGAAATGGGGTCACCGGTGACGACAACATCCAATTTCTTATAAAAATGGCTGGTCTGTGGCACAGCACCAGAGATACTGTTTGCCTCCCTTGCCTTGTGGTACATTTGCCTCAGTTCCTTCACCTTTGCTGTGTACAGCAGTGTGTCCCGATCAGAGCACTTTTCCCACACACTGCATGAAATCTGCCCTTAGGGACTGACATTTGTCATAAACAGATGGTTAAGGGTTAATGTCTCTTTTACCTGTAAAGTGTTAAGAAGCTCAGTAAACCTGGCTGACACCTGACCAGAGGACCAAATCTTGGTGGAGGGAAGTCTTTTTTTGTGCTTTTTGTGTTGTTCGTTGTTCGCTCGTGGGGCTAAGAGGGACCAGAGGTACATCCAGACTTTCCCAATCTTTCCGAATCAGTCTTTCAGGTTTCAAAATAGTAAGTAATAGCCAGGCAAGGTGGATTAGTCTTATGTTTGTTTTCTTAACTTGTAAATGGTGTTTTTGCTGGAAGGATTTTTACCTCTGTTTGCTGTAACTTTGAATCTCAGGCTGGTGGCGGGAGGAGAGTCCCTCTAATCTATAAAAGCAGCAAAGAATGCTGTGGCACCTTATAGACTAACCGACGTTTTGGAGCATGAGCTTTCGTGGGTGAATACCCACTTCTTCTGAAGAAGTGGGTATTCACCCACGAAAGCTCATGCTCCAAAACGTCGGTTAGTCTATAAGGTGCCACAGCATTCTTTGCTGCTTTTACAGATCCAGACTAAAATGGCTACCCCTCTGATACTTGACCCTCTAGTCTATATGAATCTGAGTACCCTGTAAGAATTTTCCATCCTCATTTTACAGAGATAAATTTTACTTTTTCTCTTTCTTTATTTAAAAGTTTTCTTTTTATGAACCTGATTGGTTTTTCCTTGTTTTAAGATCTAAGGAGTTTGAATCGGTGAGAAGCCTCTCAAGACAACCCAGGGAGGGGAAAGTCTGGGGGGAAAAGGAGGGGGATGGTTAATTCCTCTTGGTTTTAAGATCCAAGGAGTTTGGATCAGTGTGAAACCTCTCAAGGCAACCCAGGGAGTGGAGAGTCTGGGGGGAAAAGGAGGGTGATGGTTAATTTCTCCTTCTTTTAAGACCCAAGGGGTTTGGGTCTTGGGTTCCCCAGGGAAGGTTTTGGGGGGAACAGAAAGTGTGCCAGACACTGACTTCTGGCTGGTGCAGTGTACCGAATTTAAGCTAGTAATTAAGCTTAGAAGTGTTTATGCAGGTTCCCACTTTTTGTACTCTAAAGCTCAACGTGGGGGAAAAACCTTGACAGCATTCCTATAGCTGGAGCACAGCTGGGACTGCACAGCCTCCTCCCCAAATACCGAGCAGCTCCAGAAGCTCCACAGTGTCCGCAGCATTTAGCCACCACGACAACCTAGGAAGGTGTGACGTGAGCACTCCACACCGAGCAAACAGAAAGGGGAATTTCAAAATTGGAAGCCTTTAAAGGGGGAGGGGCAGAAAGTGTTTACCTTGTTGCAGGAGAGAGGAGTTTCAACTCTTCCCCAGAGCAGTCAGGATGGGCAATGTGGGAAGCCTTCCAGAGACCAATTACAGTGATCAAAACAAGCACCAGCGTCTACACTGGCACTTTGCCAGAAAAAGTTTATGGAAAAGTCTTGTCGAGATGGTTATATGATGTCACTGACGCTGAGGAGTCTGTCGTTGAAAGTGGCTTTGCAGTGTGTACGCTGCCCCTGTGTCTTTGGCAAAAGGGGATTATTTACAATCAATAAATAAATAAATAAAACATGTCAGTGTAGGAAAAGCCTAAGGAACAATGGTGGATAATCAGTATTCACACTCGTGATTTCTACTGGAGCCTAGTAAGGTTCCCACCCCAGGATGTGCAGGATTTATTGAGCAGGGAGCACCATAAAATATGGAATTGGAATTAGTAGGGTCAGTTCTTCATAATTCATTTCTCTGAATAATGAAAATGTCATTTATCAGAGTGAAAAGAGAGACCAATCTACTCCCTCCATGAAACCAGCCTCCAGTAGAGGATATAGTGTCTCAGATTCACATTGTCTCTCCATCCAGGTATTTATACTGCGACCAACACCCTAGACCCTCGGCACACACAGTAAGTCAGGGGAACGTACGGTTAATACAGGAGACACTGTTCTGCCTCAGAGTTGGACAACTTCTCTTCTACTCCATGTCAAGTTCCAACACAACCGACTTCACCAAACCCTCCACCTTCATCCTGCTTGGCATTCCTGGCCTGGAGACAGCCCATGTCTGGATCTCCATCCCCTTCTGCACTATGTACATTACAGTCATCTTGGGGAACTTTTCCATCCTGTTCATTGTGAAGATGGAGCAGAGCCTCCATAAACCCATGTACTATTTCCTCTGCATGCTAGCTATCACCGACCTGGTTTTTTATACATCCATCCTGCCCAAAATACTGGCAATCTTCTGTTTCAATTACAAGGAGATCAGTTTCAGTGCCTGCCTCACTCAGATGTACTTCATTCACTGCTCCTATGTGATGGAGTCTGGGATCCTCCTGGCCATGGCTTTGGATCGCTACGTGGCCATCTGTAATCCCTTGAGACATTCCATGACCCTGACGAACCCCCTGGTGGCCAAGATTGGGCTGGCCATGGTGCTGCGTGGTTGCTTTGTTGTATTTCCCTATCCCTTACTGGCAAGACAATGGCCTTATTGTAGAACCATCATCATCCCCCAGCCATACTGCGCACACATAGCTGTGGTGAACCTGGCCTGCGCCGACACCCGTGTTAGTAGTTACTACGGCCTCTTTGTGCAATTCTGTGTGATTGGTATGGATGGGATTTTTATCGCTGTGTCCTATATCCAGATCCTCAGGGCCATCTTCAGCCTCCCCACAAAGGACGCCCGGCTCAAGACTTTTGAAACCTGCGGCTCCCACCTCTTTGTCATTTTAGCCTTTTACATCCCAGGTCTCATCATCTCCCTCATGAACAGATTTGCCCAAAATGTGCCCCTGCATTTCCATGTTCTTATTGTTAATGTGTACTTCTTGCTGCCCCCCATGCTGCACCCCATCATCTACGGAGTGAGGACCAAACAGATCCGGGGCAGGCTTCTCTGGCTCTTTACTCATAAAGGGGCCTAACGTTTTCTCCTGGTGCTCTGGCTTTCAGACCGAAGTCTGTGCAGAGCTGGCTGGTGACATGGTGCTGGGCCCCCTTCCCTCAATCACTTACTGGACAGTCAAAGTGACATTAAATCCTTTCCTGGTTTTTCTGTGCTGTGTCTGAGTGACAAACTGAGGAATCCCTTTGTGTACAAGCATTCTTCCATAGGATACCACCTTTCTAATTGCTTTTAACTGGATATCTGAGGCCCCATGCCCTGTGCTGTCAATTCCCCATGGCCCTGCCCCCTGATCCACCTCTTTCCACAAGACCCCTTTCCCCATCCCATCTATTCTCCCAAGGCCCCGCTCCATTCTCAACATCTTCCCCCAAAATCCCACCTCTTACTTGCTCCCCTCCTCTCCAAACCCTTGCACTTGCTGGATCATCTCTGCCTTCCTCCCCCCACTCCCTCTGCTTTGGGGCTGGGACAGGATCTGCTGCAGCCTGGCAAGGAACGAGCAGTGAGGACACAGCGCTGGGGCTCGTAGGACATTCTGGAGCAGAGAGGGAAGCCAGGAAACTATATAAAATCAGCTGAGGGTTGGGAGCAGGGCTGCGATATAGTCAGCAGAGGCCTGGTCTACACTACGATTTTAGTTTGAATTTAGCATTGTTACCTCAATTTAAGCCAGGACCCTTCCACATGACAAAGCCCTTTTTTATCGACTGAAAGGCTCTTTAAATCGATTTCTTTACTCCACCTCTGACAAGGGGATTAGTGCTGAAATCGGCCATGTCGGGTCGAATTTGGGGTAGTGTGGATGCAATTCGATGGTATAGGCCTCCGGGAGCTATCCCAGAGTGCTCCATTGTGACCGCTCTGGACAGCGCTCTCAACTCAGATGCACTGGCCAGGCAGACAGGAAAAGGCCCGCGAACTTTTGAATTTCATTTCTTTTTTGGCCAGCGTGGCAAGCTGATCAGCACTGGTGATCATGCAGAACTCATCAGCAGAGCTCAGCAGCATGATGTGCACATTGCTGGGCACATTGCCCAGCCTGCACTTTGTGAGAAGTTTATGATCATGTCTATGTCCTCATCACTCTCGTCACCACGTTGCCGTCGCCTCCTCGCCTGGTTTTGCTTTTGCAGCATCTGATGCTGCATTGAAAAAAGGTGCAAAACAATTGCCTGCCATCCCCCTGATGGAGGGTGGGATGACTGATGACATGGCTTACAGAGAATTGAAATCAACAATAGGGAAGGCTTTTCATCAAGGAGAAACACAAACAACTGTCACACACAATGGCCCCCTCAAGGATTGAACTCAAAACCCTGGGTTTAGGAGCCTGTTAATTTAACAAAACAAATTGTGTCAATTTCTTGTTTTGATCCATCTATCTTTTACATCTTAGGCTAGCAGCAGACGATGCAGTATGACTGCAAACCATAGTCATTTCCTGGCTGCTCGGCAGAAAACAGTGCAGTACGACTGCGAGCCATCATCATCTCCTGGGTGCTCACCAGAAGATGGGAATGACCTGGCTGAGTCACTCCCATGTCTGCCCAGGAGCCCCTGACTGACCTCACTGAGGTCGGCTAAAAGAGCACCCAGGAATACGACGATGGCTACCAGTCGTAATGCACTGTCTGCTGCCAAAAGGCAATGAACTGCTGCTGTGGAGCAATGCAGTCCCATGTCTGCCAGCACCCAGGAGACGTACAGTGACAGTGAGCTGAGCGGGCTCCATGCTTCCCGTGCTATGGTGTCTGTTCAGGTAACCCAGGAAAAATGGTGCGAAACCATTGTCTGCCATTGCTTTCACAGAGGGAGAGAGGGAGGGAGGGAGGAAGAAGGGGGCCTGATAATATGCACCCAGAACCACCCGCGATACTGTTTTTGACCCATTAGGCATTGGGATCTCAACCCAGAATCCCAATGGGCAGCAGAGACTACAGGAACTGTGAGATAGATACTCACAGCTACCCACAGTTCAACGCTCCAGAAGTTGATGCTAGGCTCGGTACTGTGGATGCAGTTGGCCAATTTAATGCACTTGGAGCATTTCGTGTGGGGACACACACAATCAACTGTATAAAAACGATTTCTGAAAAACCAACTTCTGTAAATTCGACCTAATTTCATAGTGTAGAAATACCCTGAGATTGTGCCTCGTACAGCTTCTTGCCCTAAAGCTCAGCTTCAAAGTCCTGAGGGCAGAGAACATTGTGTGGCTTATTTCCATCCTTTCAGTGATTGTCTCAGGTTGAGTGGGGGAGGTCTAGGTTGGATATTAGGGAAACATTATTTCACTAGAAGTGTGGTGAAGCACTGGAACACATTATCTAGGGAGGTGGTGGAATCTCTATCTTCAGAAGTATTTAAGGCCCGGCTTGACAAAGCCCTGGCTGGGATGATCAGGTTGGGTTGGCCCTGCTTTGAGCAGGGAGTTGGACTAGATGACTTCCTGAGGTCCCTTCCAACCCTAATATTGTATGATTTGTTCCTCCTTGCTGGGGGCCTGTACCTGGCAGGGTCCCTGCAATGGGGATGGGCTGGGAGCTGTTTGTCGTGAGCGAGGCCTCAGGGGCAGGGCAAGGGATCAGTTTTGAAGCTAGGAGGACAACAGCTGAGAGCAGTGATAGGATAAGCCCCTGCATTAGCTGTGAAGGCGGGATGCTGGGCAGAGGCTGGGTGGCTGCAGTAGCTCACAGGGAGGGAGATTAATGGCACAGCTACTGTTACCCAGCAATTTATTTGGTACCTTATCTGGAACAACAGGGCTCCCACTGCCCAGGGGCTGAAGCTGAACGGTGAAGCTGAGTCTAACATACACTCTTCCTGATGCTTTTGATCACTACATCTAGAAGTTCTTTAGCTAGGCTGCCAGGCAGGGTTCTCCCCATGTCATGGATGGGCAGAGCCACACAGAGCTAAAGTGATTTACTCAAGGCCACACAACGAATCAGTGACACAGCTGAGAATAGAATCTGGGAATCCTGACACCCCCCTACCTCCCTGCAGTGGAGTTGACGTCCTTCTTAAACAGGAGGGATTTAATGAAGGAACAGCTAAAAACTACAGCCACACAAACAGGTTTCCGCACAGTTCAGTTTCAGCCTTGTCTTGCTTCTTTACCAGGGACCACACGCTGCCTGGAACTCTACAGTGTACAGAATGGACAAGGATGTGCTGTAAGGAACCACATCAGTGCAGGCTGTGACTCTGCAGCCCTGATTAGTGGCTTTTGGTAGCAGCACACTAGAAATAATAAATAATTATCTACATTTAATGCAAGGAGAATATGTGCCCAAGCTCATCCAGCGAATCCACGGGAGAGCTGAGACTCTTCATTCCCAGCTGGCTGGTCTTGGGCCAAATCCTCAGGTGGTGTAAGGGGTTGCAGCCTCACTGAAATCAGGGGCGATCCCCAGCATTAAAGAAACCAATGGAGAGAAAGCACCATGAATCTGTGCAGCTGCATGGACCATACAAGCCAGGTCTGAGACACTAAACAAGGGATTGGAAGCAAGGGACTCTGGGCTATTTTCTGGGCTCAAGATATTTTCCTTCCTGCTGCCTCAGTTTCCTCATCTGTAAAAGGAGGATACCTCCTGGGAGGAGTGAGCAATACTGTGTGTAGAGCCTATCAACAGTAAATTCTGTCCATGTGTGACCGTGCTTCAGTGGGACATGGTTGAGGATACCAAACTCAGGACAAACTGGTGAGAAACAGGGTAGAGTCACCCCAGGCTGGTGGTTTTTCTATGGTTACATTATACCAAGCCAGTAATAAATGTAAACTTCCGTCTCATCACACTGGTTAACTAGACACATCCCAGCCCTTGGCACACCATTCGCACACCAGATTTCATGATGAGCAGTCAGTGGAAACCAATTTCCACCACGTATCAAGTCCTTCCAATCTGAAGACACCAGTCACTTATTCAGGTCCATATATAACTCAGATCTTACCCAATAATCCCACTCTGCCATCCCTTTAGCCATTAAAAACTAAAGGTTTAATAATAAAAGAAAACAAGAAGAGTAATAAATGGTTAATAAATCAGATACATCCAAGTGGTTTTTCAGTGTTCAGAGATCAGGATCACAACAGTAATGGAATAAATTCCTAGCTTGCAAAAGTCTCTCTGGAAATAGCCAAAGCAGGTTGAGGGTCATTAGTCCTTACTCAGAGCTTCCTTGTTAGAAACCCAGTGCATAAATATCCTCTGCCCTCTGCTTAGAATTGCCAATATTAATAACTTCAGACACAAAGATGATACATGCATATACACAGGATAATCATACTTAGCAAATCATAAGTTTCCTATTGACACCTGACAGGACATACTTTGTACAACATTTGTTGCAATTATATAACCGTGGTAGCAAGAATGATAAAAATGGTCATATTCAATCATACAGCACCACATCATGTTCTTGCCCCCTGTTATAACTAGTAAGGGAAGGGTAACAACGGCATCTAACGAAGTGGGTGTTCACCCAAAAAAGCTCATACTCCAAATCGCCTGTTGGTCTATAAGGTGCCAAAGGACTCTTTGTTGCTCTATCTGTGTTGAGATATCAACTACTGGAAAAGCAAAATGGGAAACAATGGTGCACAGATATTTCAAGTGACCCAGAGAAGGCACTTGCTGACTTTTGAGATCACTAGACTGAGCTACAAAGTGTTGAAAAGTAGAGAAAACTGTGCAAGAACACCTATGGGTAACACCATAATGTTTGCAATACTTGGGAGTTGTAGGGTCAAAACCTAATTAAAGCCTTGGGCACAGAGCCACTGCATTACTCATTGACAAACAATCCTGACATTAGGAGCCCCAAAGCAACACTGGCATGTCCCCATATTTATTGTTGTGATATGATTATGATGTGTTTTATAGAAAGTTTGTCATGGAATATATCAATGGAAAGGTTATGATTTGCTGAATACGATTACCCTAGTTGTGTGCATGTATTATTTTTGTACCTAAAGTTAGGAATATTGACTATGTACCATTATTTCAAATGTGTTTGCCCCTCGGTAACATAGAATCATAGAATATCAGGGTTGGAAGAGACCTCAGGAGATTCTAGTGCAACTCCCTGCTCAAAGCAGGACCAATTCCCAATTAAATCACCCCAGCCAGGGCTCTGTCTAGCCTGACCTTAAAAACCTCTAATGAAGCAGATTCCACCACCTCCCCAGGTAACCCATTCCAGTGCTTCACCTTCCTGCTAGTGAAAAAGTTTTTCCTAAAATCCAACCTAAACCTCCTCCACTGCAGCTTGAGTCCATTACTCCTTGTTCTGTCATCTGCCGCCACTGAGAACAGTCTAGATCCATCCTCTTTGGAACCCCCTTTCAGGTAGTTGAAAGCAGCTATCAAATTCCTCCTCCTTCTTCTCTTCTGCAGACTAACAATCCTATTTCCCTCAGTTTCTCCTCATAAATCATGTGCTCCAGACCCCTAATCATTTTTGTTGCCCTCCACTGGACTTTTTCCAATTTTTTCACATCCTTCTTGTATACAGTGTGGGGCCCAAAACGAGACACATTACTCCAAATGAGGCCTCTCAGTAATGGGACATTAAGAAACATGATAGGCCTTTGAAGGTTATCCCGACCTGATGGACTTTCCTGTCAATATTCTAGCAAGGATATGGGAAATGGCCCCTGCTATGACTCATCGAAGTAGGCAGGGGCACGTGACCAGCTCATCTGTCTCTGGACTCCATCCTGTGCCTGAACTTTTCCACTAAATGTGCTGAGGGCTTTTGCTCGGAAAAAATGAAGTGTCCTCCACATGGCAGAAGCTGTAACAGTGGAAAGCGACATTGTCACTTGGTCTAACGCCCCCCACAACTCAACATCCGGAACCACCTTACAAATAATTACTGAACTGGGGATGTTTTCGCAAGAAGAAGGGATTTCTTGCCTGTGTATTAAAGATAGATGGACTGTTTGTTCCATCAGGTGAGACACTCCTTGATTCAAATTCTGTCTAGCGTATAGAACTGAGATTGGGGCAAGAAATTTACACTGGTCAATCTTCTGACAAGGGCAAGACAGCACAGTCTGGGGTCCTAGCCTGGGGAATTGGGGGGAACTGGCTGGAGCCTCTCTATTGTTCGTTCAGTAGTGGCTAGTGAAAGCTTTCATGTAACTGCAGCCGGGTGTGTCTCTGTCTGTGTATGATTGTGTAAGTGCAAGACCTGGAGTGGCTTGCAGTATTCCATAGCATCACTGTGAGAAAGGGGCCCAGCTTGGTATGTGAGAGGCCTCATGGGTTCCCCGTTCCATGTTGCAACCTGCAGAAGTCCATCACACGCACTGAAGAGCAGGCCCTGCAACTGTATAAGTCCATTTCCTGCTTACCATGCACTCAGTTACTGATGGAGAGGCTGTTTTTATGGCAGGGAAGTCAGGAGTCCAGGGGTCTGTGTGTCATTCTCTTTGTGACTTTGGCCAACTCATGTCTCCCTGTTCCTCAGTTTACCCATGGATATAATTGGGATACGTTCATAGTGACTTCCTTTCCTAGGTCTTTTAAAGATCCTTCAATGAAAGGTTCTACGTGGTATGAGAATACTTACTGATGAGAATTACAATTCTCTGATCCCTTAGCAACCTTATGCTTCCAGAAAGTGTCTCCCCTCAGTCATGTTTCTCCAGATCTGTCTGTCTAGTGTCTGCCCATCCATCATAGGCATTTAGACAGCAGCAGATACTATGAGACCTAGACACTATCCCTAGCTTTTTAGTAATCAACTATAATTAAAAAAAACAAGACAATGTACACCAAGCAGTGGTGCGGTGGAGAGCCCAAGAGTTCTCATCTCCCTTTTGGAAGTTCCCTTAATTATTGTTACAGCTAAAGCTGGATAACAAACACAGAAGCACAGAAATGGAAAGAGAGAGACTGGCTAGGATGTGTCTGGTCTCCAGCCTGTTTGCATCCAGCTGCCGCTTCTCCCCAAGGGCCTGAGCGAACCCCAGTGGGATTGCACAGAGCTAGATTATAAACAGTGCACAGCCCCGTCAGCTCTCGGCGTGGGATGCTGCTACAGATATTCGGCTGAGAGAGGTCAGGGACACGGTTACCTGAGGGATATTCCCAGAGAAGACGCTTCCATCTCAGAAATCACAGGTCCACATCTCTTTCTGTTCGACAAACCAAGTGCAACATACGCATGATGGCATAGAGGAGAGGTCTGTATTCCTTTCCACTTAATGCAGCCTTTAAACATGCCAGGGCCCTTGCCACAGGTGCTGAATTTGCTTTGGTATCATGGGCTAAAATGCCCCTCTTTCCTGTGCTCCTTAGTGATGGGCTCCAGCCCTCACGGGCTGCATTTCAGGGGCACAAAGGATCCTCCAGAATGAAAGTTGTTAGTAGATGTCCAGGACAAGGCCAGATTCGGAGGCTGGGGGCTGCAGTTTGCTCAGGCCCCATGAAGCTCTAAGGCAACCTTCATGCTGTATTTTAAGTGTAGACATGCCCTCAAGCAGATGGTCCAGAAAAACATCCCGTCTGGAGTAAGAACTGGATAAAACCTCAGGAGCCAGTTGTGTGTTAATGTACAGACACTGCCACCTCCTCCTCTTGCAATTTAGGGCTTTGGCTGTTAGCCGGGGGGAGAGGCTGTGGGGTATGGAAGAGCTGTTACCAGACTTTATCTGTTGAAAGGCATGGAGGTGCTAGGGCGCCTCACTAGCAGAAATATAACATTTTTTTCAACATGGTCAAGACATCTTGTCTCCTATCTTCATTCTAGAAATTGGCTGAACTGTTATGCCTGCAACTTTCAAAATGCAATTCAGCCGGAAGTAGACACCCAGCATAGGAAAATTCAGGTTAATATTTGGCCAACGTATATGCAACTGAAAATGAAGTCTTGTAATTGAAGGTGTCAGACAGACTTAACGATGGGTCGTGTCACCAGCACCACCAACTATGGCCAATTCATTTGTGACTCCCATTCAGCTAAGCTCTTTGCTACAGTAATGTCTGTGGTAAGGAGTTCCACAGGCCAAATATGGATTATGTAAACAGTTTTTTTTTATCAATTTTATATGTTCAGAGTTGGAATGTCCCCTAGTTCATCAGTTATGAAATAAATATAAATGCCTGAACTACTCTCTGTATCAAAAGATTCATAGGGTTTAAAGTCAGAAGGGACCATTAGATCATTCAGTCTGACCTCCTGTGTAACCCAGGCCATTAAATTTCACCCAGTTACCCCAGTATTGAGCTCCATAAGTTGTGTTTGAGTAAGACCTGGTCTACACTAGGATTTTATATGATTGAATCAAAGAGTGACTGAGTTAGAATGTGCTGCAAGGATCAGCTAGTCTAACCTCCTGCCAAGACGCAGGATTTGTTGTGTCTTAACCACACTAGACAGATGACTGTCCAGCCTCCTGTTGAAAACCTCCAGTGAAGGACTTTCCACAACCTACCTGAGCGTCTGTTCCATTGTTCTCCTGTTATTGCAGTTGGGATGTTTGTCTGAGATTAAATCTAAATCTGCTGTGCTGTCAATTGACCCCTTGCGTCTTCTCCTGCCCTATGTGGCAAGAAAGAACAACTTTCCTTCACCTTTTTTATGGCAGCCTTTCAAGTATCTCAAGACTTTTGTCATGTCCCCCCTCAATCCTCCCTTTTGCAAACTAAACATAACCAGTTCCTTCAGCTTTTGCTCTTATGGCTTGTATTCCATCCTGTGGGTCATCTTTGTCACTCGCATCTGGATCCATTCCAGTTTCTCTAAATCCTTCCTATAATTGGAGACCCAAACTGGGCACAATACTCCAGCCAAGGTCTAACCAGCACCAAGTAGTGCTACTATCCTCTCCCGTGACTGGCATGCTCTGCCTCTGCTAATGCAAATGAAAATTGTATTTGCTCTTTTTTGCAATAGCAAAAAGAAATCACGCCCCTGAGGGATGTAACTATATCAACCTAACCCTGGTATATACAGCATGAGGTCTACGGAAGAATTGTTTATCGAACTAGTTACCTCCTTGCGGAGAGGTGGATTATCTATGCTGACAGGAGTACCCCCACCAAAGTACCCACGGGGTTGTTAGTGGAGGAAATCAGGTAACCCTTGAGGATAGCATCCAACTCCTTATAAAAATGACAGGTCTGGGGCAAAGCACCGCAGATACTTTATCCTCCCTGGCCTTCTGGTACATGTGCCTCAGCTCATCCACCTTTGCTGTGTACTGCAGTGTGTCCTGATCGTAGCTTTTTCCCACAAGCTGCACAAAATCTGTCCTTAGGTATTCACATTCCTATAGCTGGAGAGCAGCTGGGACTGCACAGCCTCCTCCCCAAATAATGAGCAGCTCCAGAAGCTCAGCAGTGTCCCAAGCATTGAGCCACCATAGCCACCTGGGAAGGTGTGATGAGAGCATTCCCCACCAAGCAAACAGGAAGGGGAATTTCTAACTTCCTGGGCCTTTAAAGGGGGGCTGTCAAAAGGTGTTCACCTCGGTGCAGGGGAGAGGAGTTGAAACTATTCACCAGAGCAGTCAGGATGGGCAATGTGGGATGCCTACTGGAGGCCAATTTTAGTGGAAAAAAACAAGTGTAAGTGTCTACAGTAGCACTTTGATCAGCAAACTTTTGCATAAAAGGCCTTAAATCTCTTGTTAAGGTGATTTTATGATGTCACTGAAACTGAGGAGTTCTGTCATTGAAAGTGGCTTTGGTGTGTGTACACCTCCACTGTTTCTTCGTCAAAAGATGATTTTTTTGTGAAAAAACTTGGAGGTGTAGACAAGGCCTAAGGAATAACGATGGATGATCAGTGTCCACACTTGTGTTGCTGCTGGTGCCCTGTAAAGTTTCCTATACCACAATGTGTGGGAATTATTCAGACAGGGTCTACCATAAAATATGGAATTGAGATTAGTAAACCCATTTGAGCGACCAGTCTGCATCACCCATGAGAACAGACTCCAGTAGTGCATGTAGCATCTCATATTAACATTGTCTCTCCATCCAGGTAATTGCACTGTGATCATCAGCCTGGGCATATACAGGAGGTGAGGAAAAAGTATGGTACAAACAGGAGACACATATTCCCCTATCCATGTCAGATTCCAACACAACTGACTTCACCAACCCCTTCACCTTCATCTTGCTGGGCATTCCTGGCCTAGAGAGAGCCCATGTCTGGATCTCCATCCCCTTCTGCACCATGTGCACCATAGACATCTTGGGAAACTTCACCATCCTGTTCATCATGATAACAGAGCCGAGCCTCCATGGCCCCATGTACTATTTCATCTGCGTGCTGGCCACCAGTGACCTGGTCCTGTGTATGTCCACCCTGCCCAAAATGCTGAGCATCTTCAGGTTCAGTTCCAGGGAGATCAATTTCAGTGCCTGCCTCATCCATTTGTACTTCATTCACTGCTTCACAGTGATGGAGTCTGGGATCTTTGTGGCCATGGCTTTGGATCACTACGTGTCAATCTGTGATTCCCCTGAGACATTCCACCATCCTGACAAATCCTGCGGTGGCCAAGATTGGACTGGCTGTGGTGCTTCGCAGTGGAATGGTTGTACTGCCCTATCCTTTCTTGGTAAGACAGCGGCCATATTGCAGAACTAACATCATCCCCCAGCCGTACTGTGCACACATAGCCATGGTGAAGATTGTCGGTGCCGACACCTAGGTCAGTAGTTACTACGGCCTCTTCGTAATATCTTGTGCTCTGATTCTGAGATTGAGCTCCATGCAGAGCTGGCGGGTGACATGGTGCTGAGCCCCCTTCCATGAACTACTGACCGGACAGTCAAAGTGACATTAAGTTCTTTCAGGGCCTTAGTGTGCTGTGTCAATGTGACAAACTGAGGAATCAGTCTGCATACTATTCATAGGATGGCCACCTTTCTAATTGTTAACTGGACCTCTGAGGCCCCATGCCCTGCCCTGTCGATTTACCAAGGTCCTGCCTCCTGCCACACTTTTTTCCATGAGGCTGCTTCCGCTGTTCTTTATCCCACAAGACCCCACTCCCTTCTTCCCCTCTTCCTCCAATGCCCTGCCTCAGGTCTACCTTTTCCCCCAAAACCCCACCCTGTTGCTCACTCCCCTTCTCCCCAATCCCATCCACTTGCTGGATCATCTTCACCTTCCAACCCTACCTACCGCCAAACTGGGCTCCCTCTGCTGTGGGCTTGGGACAGGATCTGGTGCAGCCTGGCAAGCAACCTGCAGTGAGTGTCGTGAGGACGCAGCGCTTGGGCAGACAGACCAATGTGAAGCAGAGAGGGAATCCATTAAATCATGTAAAATCAGCTGAGAGTTGGGAGCAGAGATGCGAGGCAGCCAGCTGAGATTGTGCATCCCACAGATTGTGGGCCCCAAAAGCTCAGCTGCAAAGCCCTGAGGGCAGAGACCATTGTGTGGCTTATTTCCTTAGCTTTCAGCAATGATGTTGAGTTGCAGTAGGAGAGGTCTAGGTTGGATATTAGAAAACACTATTTCACTAGGAGGATGGTGAAGCACTGGAATGGGTTATCTGGGGAGGTGGTGGAATCTTCATCCTTAGGAGTTCTTAATGCCCTTTTTGAATGTTTCATGCATAACATTTCAGCTGACTTCTCAAATGAAGCTAGGAGAGAAGATGTCTTGCCAATGTTGAAAAATTCTTATAATTATTCTAGTGAGGAGCCCTTCTAGCTCCATGCTTTCCAGCAGATAAAAATCAAGTAAGTGTCCATGCATTATCAGCCAGATCCCTGAAATGCAAGACGAGGAGTTGACAGTCTCTGCTCATTCACACACAGTTGGTTCCTGAGGTCTTTACTCAGTTCTTACTCCAAGGGGAGTTTTGCCTTACTGGGTCCAGAGAAAACTTTGGGCCATGGCCTCCAAATTTGGATTTGTGTTGTTCATCTACGAACAAATTTCATCCTGAAAGATCCACTGTGCCTCTAAAATGCAGCCATCTTGGGGTGAGAGGTCAACAGGGATTCAGAGAAAAGAGAGAGAGTTTGGCCAATGATAATGAAGCAAACTCATCACCAGTGGCAAGGGCCCTGGGATGCTGGGTGCCTGTGTCTTGGTTACGTGGGCACCCCGACACAGTAGCCAAAAACCAGACTGTCCCGGTAAACCCATGATGGGTGGAATCACCATTAAGTCTCGTATGATGCTTTGAACCATTGTTATCCTTATGTCTTTGGGCTTTTCCAGTACTCTCCACTCAGGTGCCTTGTGCCCAGGGGCAGGAGGCTGGGACCGAGGCATCTGTCTATAAATAGGATGGTCATTTATGACTCTCAGCACGTAATCAGATCTCACCGATACTGAACAAGGGAGTGACTGCATTCTACATAAAAGACAGTTTTCTCCAGGTTCTCTGCAGAGGGGCGGGCGTGGAAGGAATGGAACCTCCCCAGGAAAGGGAACAGAGAGAGGAGGGGTTGATCCAGCCCTTTTTAAAACACAGAGACTGGATGAGCCAGATAAAGCTGGGGTGGGAGAGAGGCACACAGGAGGCACAAGGGACTCTTTGGTTGCAGGGCTGTGGCTGCAGCAGCGAGACAGACTCCAGCTGGAGGAGAATCCATGAGTTACAGGAGGTGACCCTTGGACACCCCAGAGGCCTCTGACCAAATCCCAGAGTTCACTCCAGGGTGGTGTGGACAAAGTAATGCACATTGGAAAACATTTTTCCAAATATGCATAGAAAATTATGGGGTCTAAATGAATTTTTACCACTCAGGAAAACGTTCTTGGAGTCATTGTGGATAGTTCTCTGAAAACATCCACACAATCGGCAGCAACAATCTAATAAGGGAACAGAATGTTGGGAATCATTAAGAAGGGGATAGATAATAAGTTGGAAAATATCATAAAATCATGATTGGTGTGGAGAAAGTCTATACAGAAGTGTAATTTATGCCTTCCCATAACACAAGAACTAGGGGTCACCAAACAAAATGGATGGGCAGTAGATTTAAAATGAATAAAAGGGAGCATTTCTACACACAATGCACACTCAGCCTGTGGAACTTGCCAGAGGATGTTGGGAAGGTCAGGACTATAAGAAGGGGGAAAAGAGAACAAGATAAAATCATAGAGGATAGGCCCCTCAGTGGCTTTTAACGAGGATGGGCAGGGATGTTGTCCCTGGCTTCTGTTTGCCAGAAGCTAGGAATGGTCGACAGGGTATGGATTCTCTCTGGAGTACTTGGCATTGGTCACTTTCAGAAGACAGGATACTGGGCTAGATGGACCTATGATCTGGCCCAGTATGGCCATTCTTATGATCTAATGTTCACTGAGGCAGGGAATGGAGTGCAGGTATTGTACTGTGTGTATTCGGTATTTCTTGTGCTGTCTAAAGTAAAGGAAAGATTTTAGAAACCCCGTTTGCAAAGCCTGGGTCTGTTTGCTTTAACGATCCTGTGCCCTGCTGGAGAATAACTGAAAGCAGAGTGCACTCAAGGGGGAGCTCTAGCAAGGGTATGCTGAACCAATTGGAGTGTCTGGGGGAGCTGAATCACTTTAGGGAGAACAAATTGTGAACCACTTCAGAAAGGTTTGGGATCACCCAGCCCTACTCCCTTTCCACTCACAGTGCTCTAGTGTCCATGGAGCAGCTCCAGGTTTGCTGTCACAGCCCCGCTCAAGCTCCTGTGGCTCGATGCCCGCCAGAAGGGTGTGTTTGGGTCCCACATACTGGACCCATGTGCTTTTGAGTCAGAGCAGCGTTCAGGCCCTGCCTCTAGCTCTGGGATTCTAGGCCCACACTTGGGGTACAACTTCCATTCTAGCACCTCCCTCTGGGAGTGGGGAGCTGCACACCAAGCGCCAAGACCCTGAAACTATTTTCCTTTGCTCTGTATCTTGGCAGGCTTTTCTCCTACAGTACAGAGTAGACTGCAGTCTCTTTCAGGACATGGAAGTAAATCTTATATAAAAATAGAAAATTAGATTCAGAAAGGTCTAGTTCTAGAGCTATATTGCTCTGACACTCTGTACCCCCAAAGGAAAACCCTGGCACCCCACTTTCACTGTTATATAGTTACAACAAATCTTGTACAAGCTGTGTCATGTGAGGTATCTATGGAAAAGCTGTGGTTTGCTGAATGTGATTATCCTGTTTGTGTGTCTGTATCATTTTTGCCTCTGAAGTAACAAATACTGACTATCTATCTGTATTTCAGATGCATTCCCTCCTGTGGTGACTCCCACAAAGTAGTTAACATCCAGTTAACATCCAGCACATTACGAATGGATATTCAAATTCATGGCTCATCAATTAAGATAATGGGCCATGGTAGAAGTTTGTCCCTCTCTGTATCCAAAACATGGGTAATGGCCCCTGTTATAACTCATTGAAGTATGCAAGGATATGTGATCAGCTCATGTGACACTGGACTCCATCTTATGCCTCTTCTTTCCCACTAACTATACTGGTATCTCTGTTTGGGACAATGAAGTTCCCTCCATATGGCAGAAGCTGTAAAAGAGAAAAGTGTTACCACCACTTGGTCTCACTCTCCCCACAACTCAACACTTTAAAACAGCTGTGTCCTGCATACAAGGAGGCAGGTGACATTGCTGAATATTTCACTGTCTTTGAGAGGCTGTATTTGATTCATATGATTCCTGATAACCAGAAGATGCCCACTTTAGTTGAAAACTTAACTGGTAAAGCTCTGGCTATATTAAATTAAATGACAATTGATAATCTTTTAGATTATTCTAAATTCCAGGAAATGATTTAGAAATAATTTCAGATTACCCCTGAAACATATAGCGTGAAATTTATAAATTCTAAGAGGTGTGCTGGTACAAGTAATGTGGAATATGTACAGACACCACCACATCCTCTTCTTGCAATTTAGGGCTTTGATTGTTAGTGGCAGGGTGGGAGGTGGGTGTTACCAGATTTTATCTGCTGAAAAACATGTAGGTGCTAGGGCTCTTCACTAGCATAAATATGACAATTGTTCAATATGGTCGAGACATCTTCTCCCCTAACTTCATTCTAGAAGTTGGCTGAACTGTTATGCCTGAAAGTTTCAAAATTAAATTCAGCCGTTAAGTAGACACCCAATGTGGGAAATTTCAGTTTAATGTTTGGCAAACTTATACACAACTGAAAATGAAATATTGTAACTGAAGGTGTCAGACAGACTTAACTATGCCTTTAAAAAATGGAGGAACATTGCCACATAGATCAAGAGGCAATTGGTTCAAAGTACAGCATACTGGTAGTAAGAAGAGGAGAACAATGGAACAGATGCCCAGGCAGGTTGTAGAAAGTCATTCATTGGAGGTTTTTATCAGGAGGCTGGACAGCCATCTATCTAGAGTGGTTTTGACACAACAAATCCTGCATCTTGGCAGGGGGCTAGAATAGTTGATTCTTGCAGCCCCCTCCCAACTCTGTCATTCTTTGACTCGATGATATAAAGACTGAATCATCTGGATCCGTACCAGTTTCCCTACATCCTTCCTATATACTGGATACTCAAACTGGACACAATACTCCAGCTGAGGTCTAACCAGCGCCAAGTAGTGCTACTATCCCCTCCCGTGACTGGCATGCTCTGCCTCTGCTAATGCAAATGAAAAATTGTATTTGCTCTTTTTTGCAAAGGCAAAAAAAAAATCACACCCCTGAGGGATATAGCTATATCAACCTGACACTAGTATATACAGCATGAGGTCTACTGAAGAATTGTTTATCGACCTAGAGATTATCAGAGAGGTAGATTACATACTCTGACAGGAGAATCCCCACCGAAGTACCCACGGGGCTGTTGGCAGTTGAAATGGGGTCACCGGTGAGGATAGCATCCAACTTCTTATAAAAATGGCAGGTTGTGGCACAGCACCAGAGATACTGTTTGCCTCTCTTGCCTTTTGGTAAATGTGCCTCAGTTCCTTCACCTTTGCTGTGTACTGCAGCGTGTCCCAATCGTAGCTTTTTTCCCACACGCGGCACAAAATCTGCCCTTAGGTATTGACATTCCTATGGCTGGAGGGCATCTGGGACTACACAGCCTCCTCTCCCCAAATGCTGAGCAGCTCCAGAAGCTTCACGGTGTCCCCAGCATGGAGCCACCACGACCACCTGGGAATGTGTGATGTGAGCACCCCACACCGAGCAAACAGGAAGGGAATTTCCACATTCCCAGGTCTTTAAAGGGGGAGGGGCAGAAAGTGTTTACTTTGATGCAGGGGAGAGGTGTTAAAACTGTTCACCAGAGCACTCAGGAGGGCAATGTGGGACAGCGACAAAAACAAGGACAAGTGTCTACACTGGCACTTTGCCAACAAAACTTTTGCGTAAAACTCTTGTCAAGGTGGTTATATAATATCATTGAAGCTGAGGAGTTCCATCACCGAAAGTTGCTTTGCAGTGTGTATACTGCCACTATTTCTTTGGCAAAAGCTACTTGTTTGTGAGGTGTAAGAAAATCCTAAGGAACAACGAGGAATAACCAGTATCCACACTTGTGTTTCCTACTGGTGCCTAATAAGGTTTCCCACGCCATGATGTGTAGGAATTATTGAGCAAGGAGCACCATAAAATATCAAATTTGAATTAGTAGGGTCAGTTCTTCATAATTCATTTTCCTGAATAATGATAATGTCATTTTCGGGGTGTGAAGAGCGACAGATCTGCTCCCCCCATGACAACAGCATTCAGTAGTGCATGTCGTGTCTCATATTCATATTATCTCTCCATCCAGGTATTTGTACTGCTACTATCATCTGAGACCCTGGGAACATACAGGAAGTCAGGGGAACATATGGTACATGCAAGAGATACTGTTCTGCCTCATTGTTGGACACCTTCTCCTCTACTCCATGTCAGATTCCAACACAATCAACTTCACCAACCCCTCCACCTTCATCCTGCTGGGCATTCCTGCCTGGAGGTGGCTCATATCTGGATCTCCGTCCCCTTCTTCACCATGTACGTCATAGTCATCTTGGGGAACTTCACCATCCTGTTCATCGTGAAGATGGAGCAGAGCCTCCATGGGCCCATGTACTATTTCCTCTGCATGCTGGCCGTCACCGATCTGGTTGTGTATATGTCCACCCTGCCCAAAATCCTGAGCATCTTCTGGTTCAATGCCAGAGAGATCGATTTCAGTGCCTGCCTCACCCAGATGTACTTTATTCTCATCTTCTCAGTACTGGAGTCTGGGATTGTTGTGGCCATGCCTTTTGATCGCTATGTGGCCAACTGCCATCCCCTGAGATATTCCACCATCCTGACAAACTCCATGGTTGCCAAGATTGGCCTGGGCGTGATGCTGCATGGCAGCATAGTCATACTGCCCAATCCCTTCCTAGTGAGGCAGTGGCCATATTGCAGAACCAACATCATCCCCCAGCCGTACTGCGCACACACAGCTATGGTGAACCTGGCCTAAGCCGACACCCGTGTTAGTAGTTACTACAGCCTCTTTGTGCTAGTGTGTGTGATGGGTCTGGATTGGATTTTTATTGCCCTGTCCTATACCCAGATCCTCAGGGCCATCTTCAGCCTCTCCACAAATTACACCCGGCTCAAGACCTTTGAAACCTGCAGCTCCCACCTCTTTGTCATTTTAGCCTTTTATATCCCAGGTCTCATCATCTCCCTCATAAACAGATTTGCCCAGAATGTGCCCCTGCATTTCCACGTTCTCATTGTCAATGTGTACCTCTTGCAGTCCCCCATGCTAAACTCATCATCTAGAGGCTGAGGACCAAACAGATCCAGGACGGGCTACTTCGGCTCTTTACTCATAAAGCGGCCTAAAGTTTTCTCCTGGTACTCTGTCTCTCAGACTGGGCTCTGTGCAGAGCTGGCTGGTGAAATGGTGCTGGGCCCCCTTCCCGCAATCACTTACTGGACAGTCAAAGTGACATTAAATCCTTTCCTGGTCTTGCTGTGGTCTGTCTGTGTGACAAACTGAGGAATCTTTTAGTGTACAACCATTCTCCCATAGGATGACACCTTTCCAACTGCTGTTAACTGGATATCTGAGGCCTCATGCCCTATGCTGTCTATTCCCCACGGCCCTGCCCCTTGACCCACCTCTTTCCACAAGGCCCCTTCCCTCATCTCACCTATTCCCCCAAGGTCCTGCTCCATTCTCAACGTCTTCCCCCAAAGCTACACCCCTGTTACTCCCTCCCCTCCTCTCCAACCCCATGCACTTACAAATTCATCTCCACCTTCCTTCTTCCCAGCCTGGGCTCCCTCTGCTCCTGGGCTGGGACGGGATCTGCTGCAGCCTGGCAAGAAACCTTCAGTGAGGACATGGCACTAAGGCTGGCAGGCCAGTCTGGAGCCGGGAGGGAAGCCAGGAAACTGTATAAAATCAGCTGAGGGTTGGGAACAGGGCTGTGATGCAGTCAGCTGAGATTATGCATCCAAGAGTTTGTGGGACCTAAAGCTCAGATGCAAAATCCTGAGGTCAGAGCCCATTGTGTGTCTTTTTGCCGGGAGAAGCACGGGTCCCAGCAGTCAGTCCTTGGCACTTCACAGCGGTGTTGGTAGTCAGCAGGACTTAATAAGGGTCTTTCCAGTGTGGAGCCAAAGCAGTCTTTGGCTGGTGGATCTTTATGTAGACCCAATCTCCTGGGTCCTAGGAGTGGCAGGGCTTTTCAGGGTCCTTGAGTAATGCATCATAACTTCCATCAAATGAATGTCCATCTGAGCAAGGGCCAGTGGCGGTGTTACTGGAAGTCACATAAGGTGCCCTGTCAAAATCTCATGTGAGCTGAGTCCAGTCTTTCAGTTGGGAGTGGCCCTCATGCTTATCCCAGAAGCGCCAACGGTCACCATGGTACAAGGTGCACCCAGCAACGCTCCAAGAACGTTTCTCAGTCTCTGGCACCATCTTCTGGATCTTAGCAAGGTCACCGAGGGAAGCCAGCAGAGGCTGCTCAACTAAGGCAAAAATGAAAGCAGCCTGAGGGCCAGAAAGGGCTGCATCCTTGGCTGCTGAATCAGCCAAAGCATTCCCACGAGTAACTTCATCATGAGGGGCTGGATGAGCCATGCAGTTTACAATAGCAACAGCTTTGGGCAACAAAAGAGCATCCAAAAGAGCAGATACATACTGACTATTCTTAATGGGGGAACCAGAGGAAGTTAGGAAACCTCTAAGCATAGTGAGAATCAGTGTGAATAGTAACAGTTTGATCCTGTGCCTGAATACATGCCCATGTCAAAGCCATGAGCTCAGCAAGCTGAGCTGAAAAGACGGAGGGAAAGCATTTTCAATAACAGAATATAAAGAACAGACAGCATAACCAACAACCAATTTTCCCTTCGAGTTTCACAAAAAAGAACCATCTACAAAATAAATAAGATCTGGATTCTGCAAAGGCACATCAGTAAGATTTTCCCTTGGCTGGTAAGAAGAGAAGCAACAGACACACAATCATGACGGTCTCCATCAAGGGGCCCTGGTAACAGCAAAGCAGGATTCAGAATGGGCCAATGATCCAAATTAATATGACATGAAGAGAACAGAATATGCTCATCTGAGTCATGGCACCAAATATTGTGGAAGAAACAAAACTCCACTCTCAGGTTGGAAGCAACAAAATCAGAGACAGCTTTATTCAAGCAATAGCCAGGGAAGGACACTGCTGGCAGACAGCATCTCTGCCTCAGTTTCTCCAAAGTACAAGCTAAATTACACAAGCATTTATACCTCGTTGTGACGTGGATTAATTAGAAAACATCTGCTTTTTATATAGAGTATTTACTATCTATTCCAGTATTTTCTCACTTTCTCTTCTCAAAACATTGTTATCCCAAGGCTGGGTCACACTGACTATTCTGTTGTTTTCCATTCGCTTCTGACGTGACCCCTGCTTCTTCAGTTCTCGCGATATTAGGTTAAGACTTGACAGAACAGTTGCTCTGTCTCTGACACTTAAATGGCTGCACTTAAGCCCTCTCTTTCTTTCCCTGCTTCCACACAAGCTACACGAGAGAGCCCAGGCTCATGGCCCCTTCCTCTCTTGCCTGAGAACCACTGATTAGTGAAATTAGTAGCAACAGATTATTGCAAAGAAATGTATTTTCAAGGTAAAAATGCCTGTATAACATGAGTGATGCTGTGAACAATACATAGGGTGGGTATACTAATGATAAGGGTGTTTCTATTTCTTAATAAGGGTTTTGAGGGTGTTGTAATGAATGTAAGTGTTTACATACTAACTTAGACAGAAAGAGTTTGCTGAGCATCTAGTTTGTTCAGTGGCCCCACCGGTTGTTTAGCAGGCTACCTGCTTCTGATATACTTAAACATTTATGCTTTTACTTTTTGAGTCTGTTTGAAGAAGAAGGAGCAGGTTGATCCAGAAGCGGATTTGAGTACGGGCTTCATTATTGCTATACTTGTTCCACTCAACGCAATTGTCGAGTAAGCAAAGGACAATATGGCCATTGAGGAGAAATTAAATGAATTTTTTGCATCAGTCTGAATGACTGAGGATTTGAGGGAGATTCACAAACGTGAGCCATTCTTTTCAAGTGACAGGTCTGAGGAACTGTCTCAGATTGAGATGTCTTTAGGGGAAGTTTTCATAGAATCATAGAATATCAGGGTTGGAAGGGACCTCAGGAGGTAATCTAGTCCAACCCTCTGCTCAAAGTAGGGCCAGCACCCAACTAAATCATCCCAGCCAGGGCTTGTCAAGCCTGACCTTAAAAACTTCTAAGGAAGGAGGTTCCACCACCATTCCAGTGCTTCACCACCCTCCTAGTGAAATTTTTTTTCTTAATATCCAACCTAAACCTCCCCCACTGCAACGTGAGACCATTACTCCTTGTTCTGTCATCTGCCACCACTGAGAACAGTCTAGATCCATCCTCTTTGGAACTCCCTTTCAAGTAGTTGAAAGCAGCTATCAAATCCCCCCTCATTCTTCCCTTCTGCAGACTAAACAATCCCATTTCCCTCAGCTTCTCCTCATAAGTCATGTGCTCCAGCCCCCTAATCATTTTTGTTGCCCTCCACTGGACCCTTTCCAATTTCTCCACATCCTTCTTGTACTGTGGGGCCCAAAACTGGACATAGTACTCCAGATGAGGCCTCACCAATGTCAAATAGAATGATCACGTCCCTCCATCTGCTGGCAATGCCCCTACTTATACAGCCCAAAATGCCGTTAGCCTTCTTGGCAGCAAGGGCACACTGTTGACTCATATACAGTTTCTTGTCCTCTGTAACCTCTAGGTCCTTTTCTGCAGAACTACTGCCTAGCGATTCGGTCCCTGGTCTGTATCAGTTAATGGGATTCTTCCATCCTAAGTGCAGGACTCTGCATTTGTCCTTGTTGAACCTCATCAGGTTTCTTTTGTTCCAATCCTCTAATTTGTCTAGGTCCATCTGTATCCTATCCCTACCCTCCAGCATATCTACCACTCCTCCCGGTTTAGTGTCCTCTGCAAACTTGCTGAGGGTGCAGTCCACACCATCCTCCAGATCATTTAAGAAGATATTGAACAAACCAGCCCCAAGACCAAGCCCTGGGGCACTCTGCTTGAAACCGGCTGATCTATCCAGCTTTCTATGCACCTTATAGTGCATTCATCCAGCCCATACTTCTTCAACTTGCCAGCAAGAATACTGTGGAAGACCATATCAAAAGCTTTGCTAAAGTCAAGGGATAACACATCCACTGCTTTCCCCTCATCCACAGACCCAGTTATTTCCTCATAGAAGGCAATTAGGTTAGTCAGGAATGTTATTACTGTTTAATTTATTAAAATTCACCAGGACCAGATGGTTTCACCCAAGAGTTCTGAAGGAATTCAGATGTGAAATTGCAGAAACATTAACTGAATTTTAGAGTCATAGAAGATTAGGGTTGGAAGAGACAGTCCACCGGCCGTGATAAACAGACAAACAGAATGTTGGGAATCATTAGGAAAGGGATATATAATGTGAGGGAAAATATTATATTGCCTCTATATAAATCCATTGTATGCCCACATCTTGAATACTGCATGCAGATGTGTTAGGATATAGATATTCCAGCCTGTCTGTAAAGGCCTATACTTTAAGAATGTGGGTTGCCTATGGAAATGATCTAGGGGGTATAAAAGAAAGAATCTGTGTAAGGGCCTTCTCTCACTGTGACAGTCTGAGGCCCTCTTCTTAGGCCAATGGCTTTGGCTTAAGAGGCAGCCATAAGCTCGGAAGTGTGCGGTCACATCCTCACATTCCAAACTAATCACATTGAAATAAGACTATCCGAGGCTGTTAGGAAGGTGTTCTGATCTATCACCTCCAGCAAAAGGGAAGAGCCTAGAAGATGTAAAAAGAAATTTAGTTTGGTAGTTTTCTGTCTGGTAAGAACTCACTTATCAGTAGACACAGCTGGAGAACCCTTATGTCTGTACAGATTTAGTTGTGAAATCCTCACTTCTGTATTGTTTTGTATGTTTATTTACATGGTCTTTGTCTGGTTCTGTGACTGTTTCTGTCTGCTGTACAATTAATTTTGCTAGATGTAAACTAATTAAGGTGGTGGGATATAATTGGTTAGCTAATCATGTTACAAAATGTTAGGATTGGTTAGGTAAATTGTAGTAGAATGATTGGTTAAGGTATAGCTGTGAATATTACTATATAAATTAGGGGCAAACAGGAAGTAAGGTGGGATTCAAAAATAAGGAAAAGGAACTTGAATTTAAGCTTGCTGAACGTTCATCCCAATAAACATTGAATTGTTTGCACCTTTGGATTTGGGGTATTGTTGCTCTCTGTTCACATGAGAAGGACCAGGGAAGTGGGAGGGTGAAGTAATAAGCCCCCTAACAAGAGACGGTCAGCCCATCTCAAAAAAAAAAAGATGCATTAGCATTGGAAAAGGTTTGGAAAAGGGCAACAAAAATGATTAGGAGTATGGAGCAGTTTCTGTATGAGGAGAAATTTAAAATACTGGGACTTTCCAGTTTGGGAAAAAGACCACTAAGGAGAGAGATGTTAGGGGGCTATAAATTCATGACCAGTGTGGTGAAAGTAAATCAGGAATTGTTATTTACTCCTTCCCATAACAAAAAACTAGGGGTCACTAAATGAAATTAATAGGCAGCAGGTTTAAAAAACAAACAAAAACAAGTATTTTTTCACACAATGCATAGGCAACCTGTGGAATTCCTTGGCACCCCAAGATTATAACAGGATTCAAAAAAGAACTAGATAAAATCATGGAAGATAGGTCCATCAATGGCTATTAAGCAGGATGGGGAAGGATTGTGTCCCCAGTTTCTGTTTGCCAAAAGCTTGGAATGGTTGACAGGATAGGGATTCCCTCTGAAGCACTTGACGTCGGTCATTGTCGGAAGACAGGATACTGGGCTAGATGGACCCATGTCTGGCCCATTATGGCTGTTCATATGATCTAATGTCCACTGAGGCAGGGAATGGTGTGCGGGTATAGTATTGTGCGTATTCAATATCTCTTATGCCCTCTAAAGTAAAGGAAAGGTTTTTAGAAACCGCATTTGCAAGGCCTGGATCTGTTTGCTTTAACAATCCTGTGGCCTGAAAGAGAGAAACAGGAAACAGAGTGCACCCAAGGGGGAGCTCTGGCAAGGGTGTGCTGAACCAATTGGAGTGTCTGGGGGAACTGAACCACGGTTGGGTGAAGGGAACAGCTTGAGGACCTCATCACACAGGTTTGGGATCACCGGCCCTACTCCCTTTCCACTCACAGTATTCTAACATTGGTGTGGCAGCTCTGAGTTTGCTGTCACAGCCTTGCTCAAGCTGCCATGGCTCAATGCCCACCAGAAGGGTGTGTTTGGGTCCCAAACACTGGAGCCATGTGCTTTAGAGTCAGAGCAGCTTTCAGGCCCTGCCTCTGGCTCTGCGTTTTTATCTCTGGCTTTCTAGGCTTACTCTTGGGGTGCAGCTTCCATTCTAGCGCCTCCCTCTGGGAGCGGGGAGCTGCACACCAAGCGCCAAGGCCCTGAGGCTAGTTTCCTTTGCTCTGTACCTCGGCAGGCTTTTCTCCTACGGTACAGAGTAGTTTGCAGTCTCTTTCAGGACACGGACGTAAATCTTATATAATAAAAATTGGATTTCAGAAAGCTCTAGTTCTATAGCTATATTGCTGTGACATCCTGTACCCCAAAGCAAAACCCTGGCACCCCACATTCACCACTGTTATGTAGTTGCAACAAATCTTGTACAAAATATGTCATGTGAGGTATCTATGGAAAAGCTGTGGTTTGCTGAATGTGATTGTCTTATTTGTGTGTCTGTATCATTTTTGCCTTTGAAGTAACAAACATTGACTCATCTACCTGTATTTCAAAAGTAATTCCTCCTGTGGTGACTCCCACAAAGTAGTTTACATCCAGCCTAGCCAGCGCATTGTGAATGGATATAAAACTTGATTGTTCATCAATGAATACAGTGGGCCATGGAAGAAACTTGTCCCCATTTGTAGCCAAAATATGGGCAATGGCCCCTGCTGTGACTCATTGATTGATGCAAGGCCATGTGACCAGTTCATGTGACGCTGGACTCCATCTTGTGCCTGAACTTTTCCACTAACTGTGCTTATCTCTCTGTTTGCCCACTTTAATTGCAAAGTTAATTGGTAAAGCTCTGGATATAGTCAATAAAATGCCAGCTGAGAATCTTTTAGATTATTCTAAATTCAAAGAAATGGATTTGAAAGAATTTCGGATTACCTCTGAAATATATAGAGTGAAAAATACAAATCCTTAGAGGGCAGGAGTACTGCTGGCAAGAGTAATGTGGAATGAAATGAAAGCTTTGATGAGGAAGTGGGCAAGGAACAAAGATGTTACAAGCTTTGAAGCAATGTTTGATGTTGTTGCTCAGGAGCATTTCTTAAATGTATGTAAAGATGATGGAAAACAGTGTCTGTGGGACAAAAGGGTGAACACTGTGGATGAGATGGCTTCTCTAGTTGAAGATTTTGAGCAGACACAAGCATCTATTGTGAATAAACCACAGACAGAGGGGTTTACACTTCTGGGAAGCATGTTCCATTTTACCCCCTTCCTTCACAGAGGGCTAGCGAAGATACAAAGTTCTCTTATATCTTTACATCACCAGACCTGGCATACCAAGACACCAAAGATAACCTTAGACCAAGATCCCTACTGAAGGGACACTGAGGGGAAAGGAAAAATAGTAACTAAATACATGCCAAGGTTATTGGAGGAATTGAATGGCCCAATGGATGTGGAACAAACCAAAGTGTTCAAGAATAAGTCATGGTATAATAAAAATACATAGAAACACCAACCTGTGATACAAAATTTGGTGATGATCTTAAATCTGATGATTCAAAATTGTTGCTAATTGTAAACCTTATAACAAAGAACATGGCAGTGATGGTAAATCCTATAAAAAGGTGCAGTATGAATGATTCTGGGGGGAAGTTTTTAGCCATGTTATGAGTAGTATGGAAGAAGCCCAGTGGGGATAGTGCTTCTCTACTAACATCTGTAAACCGTTTCAAAGCTTCTCTCAGCAGGGAAACCATAATAAACCTGGTCTGCTGTGTAAACAGGGAAACTGAGTCACACCACTTCATGGCATTGATGACTATCTCTGTTGAGATATCAGCAATTGGAACAGCAAAATGGAAAACAGAGGTGCACAGACATTTCTAGTGACCCAGAGACAGCACTTGCTGACTTTTGAGATCACTAGACTGATTTACAAAGTGTTGATAGGTTCAAAGAACTGTGCGAGAATACCTGTGGGTAACACCACAATGTTTGCAACACATGGGAGTTGTATGGTCAAAATCTAATTAAGGCCTTGGGCACACTGCCGCTGCATTAGTCAGTGACAAATACTCCTGCAGTAAACTAAGGGGTGAGGTCTGATGTTATGTGCCCCAAAGCAACACCCTCGTGTCCCCGTATTTACTATGGTGATATGATTTGATGTGTTTTATATAAAGTTTGTCATGTAACATATCAATGGAAAAGTTATGATTTGCTGAATATGATCATCCTAGTTGTATGTGTGTATTATTTTTGTCCCTAAAGTTATGAATATTGACTATGTGCCAGTATTTTAAATGTGTTTGCTTTTCAGTAACAGCCACAATGTAGTTTACAGCTGATCTAGCCAGCATATTATGAATGAACCATTCAAGGAAATGGTTTATTAAGAAACACAGTAAGCTTTAGAAGAAGCTCATCCGCACCTTATGGACGTTCCTATGAATGTTCTAGCCAGGAGATGGGCAATGGCCCCTGCTATGAATTATTGAAGCAGGCAAGGGCACGTGACCAGTTCATGTGACACTGGACTCCGTCTTGTGCCTGAACTTTTCCACTAACTGAACTGGGGGCTTTTGCTTGGAAAAAATGCAGTTCCTTCCATATGGCAGAAGCTGTAATAGGGGAAAGAGATATTGTCACTTGGCTTCACTCCCCCCACAACTCAACACTCAGAACTACCTTAAGAATAAGGACTGAACTAGGGATGTTGTCCCAAGCTGAAAGGATTTATAGCCTGTGTATGAAAGATGGGTGGACTGTTTGTCCCATCAGGTGAGACATTCCTTGATTCAAATCCTGTCTAGTGTACAGAACAGGGGTAGGCAACCTATGGCACGGGTGCCGAAGGCGTTACGTGAGCTGTTTTTCAGTGGCACTCACACTGCCCAGGTGCTGGCCACCGGTCTGGGGTGGGGGAGGGCTGCATTTCAATTTAATTTTAAATGAAGCTTCTTAAACATTTTAAAAATCTTATTTACTTAAGTAAACTATTGTTGTATGAAATATATTACAGACTTATAGAAAGAGACTGTCTAAAAACATTAAAATGTATGACTGTAAATAACCTTAGTCCCAGATTTGGACCTTAGCGTCCAAAATATGGGGGTTAGCATGAAAACCTCCAAGCCTAGTTACCAGCTTGGACCTGGTACCTGCTGCCACCACCCAAAAAATTAGAGTGTTTTGGGGCACTCTGGTCCCCCTGAAAAACCTTTCCTGGGGACCCCAAGACCCAAATCCCTTGAGTCTCACAACAAAGGGAAATAATCCTTTTTCCCTTCCCCCCTCCAGGTGCTCCTGGAGAGATACACAGACACAAGCTCTGTGAATCCAAACAGAGTGAATCTCCCTCTCTGTTCCCAATCCTGGAAACAAAAAGTACTTTCCTCTTCACCCAGAGGGAATGCAAAATCAGGCTAGCCACTTCAACACACACAGATCTCCCCTGATTTCTTCCTCCCACCAATTCCCTGGTGAGTACAGACTCAATTTCCCTGAAGTAAAGAAAAACTCCAACAGGTCTTAAAAGAAAGCTTTATATAAAAAGAAAGAAAAATAAGTACAAATGTTCTCTCTGTATTAAGATGATATAACACAGGGCCAATTGCTTAAAAGAATATTGAATAAACAGCCTTATTCCAAAAGAATACAAATTAAAGCACTCCAGCACTTATATTCATGCAAATACCAAAGAAAAGAAACCATATAACTTACTATCTGATCTCTTTGTCCTTACACTTAGAAACAGAAGACTAGAAAGTAGAACTACTTCTCCAAAGCTCAGAGAAAGCAGGCAGGCAGACAAAGACTAAAACACTCAGTTCCCTCCACCCAAAGTTGAAAAAATCCGGTTTCCTGATTGGTCCTCTGGTCAGGTGCTTCAGGTGAAAGAGACATTAACCCTTAGCTATCTGTTTATGACACGCCCCCCAAATTGCAGACAGTGGGGAAGCTCACTGGCGGCGATTTCCTTCTAGAACTTGAAAATAAACAGATTAATACAACACATACACCTTTACATATACTCCTAAGTATATAACTAACAGACTTCTACATTTTAAGAACACTTTTTAACTACTGAATTCTGGGAAACTCTCATGGGAGAGTGCATCAGCAACTTTATTAGAAGCTCCTGTGATGTGTTGAATTTCAAAATCAAAATCTTGGAGAGCTAAACTCCAACGAAGAAGTTTCTTGTTGTTCCCCTTGGCAGTATGAAGCCACTTTAGTGCAGCATGGTCAGTTTGTAGTTGGAACCGCTGTCCCCAAACATATGGGCGTAGCTTTTCCAGGGCGTACACAATGGCATAGCATTCCTTTTCACTGACTGACCAGTGACTTTCCCTCTCAGACAGTTTCTTACTGAGAAACACGACAGGATGGAAGTTGTGATCTGTTGCTTCCTGCATGAGCACTGCTCCTATACCACGCTCAGATGCATCTGTGGTTACTAGGAATGGCTTGTCAAAGTCCGGGGCCCTGAGCACAGGGTCAGACATGAGCGTTGCCTTAAGTTGGGTAAAGGCCTTTTGACACTCATCAGTCCACTTAACTGCATTTGGCTGGGTCTTTTTGGTCAGGTCGGTCAGTGGGGCAGCGATTTGGCTGTAGTGTGGTACAAATCGCCTGTAGTATCCGGCCAAGCCTAAGAAGGATTGGACCTGCTTCTTGGACCGTGGGACAGGCCACTTTTGGATAGCATCTACCTTGGCCTGTAGGGGGTTTATGGTTCCTCGACCCACCTGGTGCCCCAGGTAAGTTACTCTGTTTTGGCCTATTTGACACTTTTTGGCCTTAACAGTTAGTCCTGCCTGCCTGATGCGCTCAAAGACCTTTTCCAGGTGTAGTAGGTGTTCGGGCCAGGAGTCTGAAAAAATGGCCACATCATCGAGGTAGGCAACTGCAAATTCTCCCAGTCCAGCTAGTAGACCATCTACCAGCCTCTGGAAGGTGGCGGGTGCATTTCGAAGGCCGAAAGGAAGGACATTGAATTCATACACCCCCGCATGGGTGACGAATGCTGACCTCTCCTTGGCAGGTTCATCGAGCGGTACTTGCCAGTACCCCTTGGTTAAGTCTATTGTAGAGATGAACTGGGCACGTCCCAACTTTTCCAATAGCTCATCGGTACGTGGCATTGGATAGTTGTCCGGACGAGTTACAGCATTTAGCTTACGGTAGTCCACGCAAAAGCGTATTTCCCCATCTGGTTTGGGTACCAGAACCACTGGAGATGCCCATGCACTGGTAGATGAGCGGATTATACCCATCTGTAGCATGTTCTGGATCTCCCGTTCTATAGCAGCTTGGGCATGAGGAGACACTCGGTAGGGTGGGGTTCTGATTGGGTGAGCATTACCTGTATCAATGGAGTGGTATGCCCGTTCAGTCCGTCCTGGGGTGGCTGAGAACAATGGGGCGAAGCTAGTGCACAGCTCCTGGATTTGTTGCCGCTGCAGACGTTCCAGGGTGGTTGAGAGGTTCACCTCTTCCACGCCACCGTCTTTTTTCCCGTCGTAGTAGACACCGTCAGGCCACTCAGCATCATCTCCCTGGACTGTAAACTGACAAACCTGTAAGTCTCTGGAATAGAAAGGCTTGAGAGAATTAACATGGTACACTTTAGGCTTTAGTGAGGAATTGGGAAATGCTATGAGGTAGTTTACAGCTCCCAGGCGCTCTTGGACCGTGAATGGCCCTTCCCATGATGCTTCCATCTTATGGGCCTGTTGCGCCTTCAAGACCATAACCTGGTCTCCTACCTTGAAGGACCGATCTCTGGCATGTCTGTCATACCAGGCCTTTTGCTCTTCCTGAGCATCCTTTAGATTTTCTCTAGCAAGGGCTAAAGAGTGTCGGAGGGTGCTTTGTAGGTTGCTTACAAAGTCCAGAATGTTAGTTCCTGGAGAAGGCGTAAACCCCTCCCATTGCTGCTTTACCAACTGTAATGGCCCCTTAACCTCGTGACCATACACAAGTTCAAATGGTGAAAACCCTAAACTGGGATGTGGTACAGCCCTGTAGGCAAACAGCAACTGCTGCAACACTAGGTCCCAATTATTGGAGAATTCGTTGATGAATTTTCGTATCATGGCCCCCAAAGTTCCATTGAACCTTTCCACCAGGCCATTGGTTTGATGGTGGTACGGGGTGGCAACCAAGTGATTCACCCCATGAGTTTCCCACAGTTTTTCCATGGTCCCTGCCAGGAAATTAGACCCTGAATCTGTAAGGATGTCAGAGGGCCAACCTACCCTGGCAAAGATGTCTGTTAGGGCCAGGCACACAGTGTTAGCCCTGGTGTTGCCTAGAGCGACTGCTTCTGGCCATCGGGTAGCAAAGTCCACTAAAGTCAGTACGTACTGCTTTCCTCTGGGCGTCTTTTTTGGGAAAGGGCCCAGAATATCCACAGCTACTCGCTGAAATGGGACCTCAATTATGGGGAGTGGCTGGAGAGGGGCCTTGACCTGGTCTTGAGGCTTTCCCACTCTTTGGCATACCTCACAAGACCGGACATACTTGGCAACGTCCTTGCCCATCCCCTCCCAGTGGAAGGACTTCCCCAACCGGTCCTTGGTTCTGTTCACCCCAGCATGGCCACTGGGATGATCATGGGCTAAGCTTAAGAGCTTCTCCCGGTACTTAGTTGGAACCACCAACTGTTTTTGCGGCTGCCATTCTTCCCGGTGTCCACCAGAAAGAATTTCCTTGTATAAAAGTCCTTGGTCTATAACAAACCGGGATCGATTAGAAGAGCTGAGAGGCGGTGGGGTGCTCCGTGCCGCCGCCCACGCTTTCTGAAGGCTGTCATCCGCTTCCTGCTCAGTCTGGAACTGTTCCCTTGAGTCTGGGGTCACCAGTTCTTCCTCAGACTGTGGACTTGGGCTTGGTCCCTCTGGAAGCGATGTAGGTGATGGGGTTGTTTCCGTTGCTGGTGAACCGCTCTCCGCTGGTGCACCTGAGGGTATTTCAGGCTCTGGCTGAGCCTTTTGGGTATGGCTGTCTGTTGCTTCTGCCAGTTTTGGCTCGCTGGCGCCCTCTGGCGTTGAGTTTGAAGATGTAGTTGCACTTGCTGGTGCTGGTTGCTGTTCCAGTTCCGGGCCTGGGACTGGAGATGCTGTGGCTGTTTCAGTGGTAGGCATGGAATCCGGGTCCACTACCTCTGTCTGGGTCTCTGGTAACACAGACGGGGCCTCTGTGGACGGCTCAGGAACAGGAATGGGTCTGGAAGCTTGCCTGGTTTGGCTACGTGTAACCATTCCCACTCTCTTGGCCCGCCTCACCTGGTTGGCCAAGTCTTCCCCCAGTAGCATGGGGATAGGATAATTGTCATAGACTGCAAAAGTCCACATTCCTGACCAGCCTTTGTACTGGACAGGCAGTTGAGCTGTAGGCAAGTCTACAGCTTGTGACATGAAGGGGTAAATTGTAACTTTGGCCTTTGGGTTGATGAATTTGGGGTCAACGAAGGATTGGTGGATAGCTGACACTTGTGCCCCCGTGTCTCTCCACGCAGTAACCTTCTTTCCGCCCACTCTCAAATTTTCCCTTCGCTCCAAGGGTATTTGAGAGGCATCCGGGCCTGGGGATTTTTGGTGTGATGGTGGTGTAATGAATTGCACTCGCATGGTGTTCTTGGGACAGTTGGCCTTGATATGTCCCAGTTCATTACACTTAAAGCATCTTCCATCTGATGGGTCACTGGGCCGAGGTGAGTTACTGGAGACTGGTGAGGTTGAAGGGTAGGGTATCTGTGGCTTTACTTGGGTGGTATGTGGGGTCTTTGGCTGTCCTCGGTTGTAGGGTTTATGGTCTGTGTGCCCCCTGGGGTAATCGTTCCCCTTGACAGTAGCTTTTTTGCTTTCTGCCAGTTCCATCCATTTGGCTCCAATCTCCCCCGCCTCAGCGATATTCTTGGGGTGTCCATCTTGTATGTACCGTGTGATGTCTTCAGGAACACCATCCAAGAACTGCTCCATTTGTATGAGGAGGTTCAGTTCTTCCAAGGTTTGAATGTTGTTTCCTGTTAGCCAGGCCTCATAGTTTTTTGCAATGTAGTAGGCGTGTTTGGGAAATGACTCCTCTGGTTTCCACTTTTGGTTTCTGAAACGCCGACGGGCATGATCTGGGGTTATCCCCATCCTGTATCTGGCCTTGGTTAGAAAAAGTTTATAGTCATTCATTTGGTGCTTAGGCATTTCAGCTGCCACCTCTGCTAAAGGTCCACTGAGCTGTGACCTCAATTCTACCATGTACTGGTCTTCGGGAATGCTGTACCCAAGACAGGCTCTTTCAAAATTTTCCAAGAAGGCCTCGGTGTCATCACCTGCCTTGTAGGTGGGAAATTTCCTGTGCTGTGGAGCAATAATTGGCGCCGGGTTGTTAGGGTTCGCTGGCACAGGCAGCCCAGCTTTTGCCATCTCCAGTTCATGTTTTCTCTGTTTTTCCTTCTCTTCATTCTCTTTTTGTTGTTTTTCCATTTCTTTTTGGTGTTTTTCCATGTCTCGGCGGTGGGCCGCCTCCTCTTCTTCTTGCTTCCTTCTGTGGGCCACCTCTTCTTCTTCTAGTTTTCTTTTGTGTGCTGCCTCTTTGGCTGCCTCTTTGATCTGTTCTTCTCTTTCTTTCATCTCCATCTGTCGCCTGTGTTCAGCTTCTTTGATTTGTTCTTCGGCCGCAATTTTTGCCTTAGAAGTCATGATTCCTGTTTTCTTGTGTTGGGGTGCCCTCCGGTGTTTATCTTCTGAACTGCAGGTTCTCTGTTGCCTCCTGAAGTCTGCCTAGCAACAGTGCTTTTTTCCTTTTCTCTCTCTAGCTAATCTTCAATGTCAAGTAAACCTGAAAAACCACTTTATTTGCATTCATATAGTGCTGGTATGACTCTCAATGGGAGTGCTATTGTGTGACAAAAGACTGTTAATAGTCCTTAACGACTTCTGCTTAACCTGCAAGCCACAAACTGCCAGAGAGAGCAGAAAAAAAAATTTCTCTCTGGTTCCCTTTTAAAACCAACTGTTTCTCTCTGCTAAAAAGCCCTTAGCAGAGAAACGAAAAATATAATATTTCTACTGGCTTCTGGATTCTGTCTATCTCCCACCAGCTGCCGCCATGTAAATAACCTTAGTCCCAGATTTGGACCTTAGCGTCCAAAATATGGGGGTTAGCATGAAAACCTCCAAGCCTAGTTACCAGCTTGGACCTGGTACCTGCTGCCACCACCCAAAAAATTAGAGTGTTTTGGGGCACTCTGGTCCCCCTGAAAAACCTTTCCTGGGGACCCCAAGACCCAAATCCCTTGAGTCTCACAACAAAGGGAAATAATCCTTTTTCCCTTCCCCCCTCCAGGTGCTCCTGGAGAGATACACAGACACAAGCTCTGTGAATCCAAACAGAGTGAATCTCCCTCTCTGTTCCCAATCCTGGAAACAAAAAGTACTTTCCTCTTCACCCAGAGGGAATGCAAAATCAGGCTAGCCACTTCAACACACACAGATCTCCCCTGATTTCTTCCTCCCACCAATTCCCTGGTGAGTACAGACTCAATTTCCCTGAAGTAAAGAAAAACTCCAACAGGTCTTAAAAGAAAGCTTTATAGAAAAAGAAAGAAAAATAAGTACAAATGTTCTCTCTGTATTAAGATGATACAACACAGGGCCAATTGCTTAAAAGAATATTGAATAAACAGCCTTATTCCAAAAGAATACAAATTAAAGCACTCCAGCACTTATATTCATGCAAATACCAAAGAAAAGAAACCATATAACTTACTATCTGATCTCTTTGTCCTTACACTTAGAAACAGAAGACTAGAAAGTAGAACTACTTCTCCAAAGCTCAGAGAAAGCAGGCAGGCAGACAAAGACTAAAACACTCAGTTCCCTCCACCCAAAGTTGAAAAAATCCGGTTTCCTGATTGGTCCTCTGGTCAGGTGCTTCAGGTGAAAGAGACATTAACCCTTAGCTATCTGTTTATGACAATGACTTGCACTCAAAACCTTAAATTAGAGCAAATAAATGAAGACTCACCACACTACTTCTGAAAGGTTGCCGACCCCTGGTATAGAACTTAGATTGTGATTTTGTTTATTTCTTAAGTAACCAACTTTAACCTGTTTTCTATAATTTATAAAAGCTTAAAATCAATTTTTCTGTACTTACTACATCCGCTTTCTATTTATTTACCTAACTGTGTATTATCTGAAGTATAATGAAAAATCTGCTCAGGAACAGGGGATGGTGAATTGTCCTCTCCACATTGAGGGAAGGAGGCAGGGCAATAAATGTACGCTGGTCAGTCTTCTGAAAAGGGCAAGACAGCACAGCTCTGCGGTCCTAGGATGGGGAGCTGGGGGAACTGTCTGGAGCCTCTCTATTGCTGGTTCATGGATGGCTAGTGAAAGCTTTCACGTAACTGCAGCTGAGTGTGTCTCTGTCTGTGTATGGGTGCGTAAGTGCAAGACCTGGAGGGGCTTGCAGCTTTTCAGCCTCACAGTGTTAGAGAGGGCCCAGGTTGTTATATGAGAGGGCTCACAGGAACCCCTGTTTCAAGTTGCATCTTGCAGAAATCCGTCACTCCTACCCAATGAAGAGGGTTTACAACAGTATGACTCTATTTCCCACTTATCATGCACTCAGTTACTGATGGAGAGACCATGCTTATGGCAAGGAACTCACAACTCCTGGGTTCTGTCTGTCATTTTCTGTTTGATTTTGGCCAACTCATGTCTCCTTAATCTTCCCCTTTCCAAACTAAACATACCCTTTTCCTTCAGCCTTTGCTGGTATGGCTTGCATTCCATCCTGTGGAGCGTCTTTGTCACTCTCATCTGGATCTTTTTCCGTTTCTCTACATCCTTCCTATATATTGGATACCGTAACTGGACAGAATACTCCAGCTGAGATCTAACCAGCACGAAGAAAAGTGCTACTATCCCCTCCCGTGACTTGCATGCTCTGCCTCTGCTAATGCAAATGAAAATTGTATTTGATTTTTTTTTCAATTGTAAAAAAACCCCACACCCATGAGAAATGTAGCTATGTGAACCTAACCCTGGTATACACAGCATGAGATCTACCAAAGAATTCTTCATCAATCTAGCTACCACCTCTCAGAGAGGTAGATTATGTACGCTGAGAGGAGTACCCACACCAGTGTAACCACGGGGCTGTTGGTGGTTGAAATGGGGTCACTGTTGAGGATAGCATCCAACTTCATATAAAAGCGGCAGTTCTGTGGCACCACACTGGAGACACTGTTTGTCTCCTTTGTCTTCTGGTACATGTGCCATAATTCCTTCACCTTTGCTGTGTACTGCAGTGTGTCCCGATTGTAGCTCTTTTGCCACATGCTGCATGAAATCTGCCCTTAGGTATTGACAGTCCTATGGCTGGAGCACAGCTGGAACTGCACAGCCTCCTCCCCAAATACTGAGCAGCTCCAGAAGCTCCGCAGTGTCCGCAGCATTTAGCCACCACGACAACCTGGGAAGGTGTGACGTGAGCACTCCACACCGAGCAAACAGGAAGGGGAATTTTAAAATTCCAGAGCCTTTAAAGGGGGAAGGGGAGAAAGCATTTACCTTAATGCAGGGGAGAGGAGTTGAAACTCTTCCCTAGAGCCCTCACGATGAGCAATGTGGGACACCTTCCAGAGGCCAATTACACTGATAAAACAAGCACAAGTGTCTACGCTGGCACTTTGCCAACAAAACTTTTGCCTAAAACTCTTGTCAAGGTGGTTATATGATGTCACTGGATCTGAGGAGTTCTGTCATTGAAAGTCACTGCGCAGTATGTAGACAGCTGTTGTTTCTTTGGCAAAACCTGCTTATTTGTGAAAAAACACGGCAGTGTAGAAAAAGCCTAAGGAAGAATGATGGATAACCAGTATCCACCATTGTGTTTCCTACTGGTGCCTAGTAAGGTTTCTCACCCCATGATGTGCAGGAATTATTGAGCAGGGAGCACCATAAAATATGGAATTGGCATTAGTAGGCTCAGTTCTTCATAATTCATTTCTCTCAATAATGAAAATATCATTTTTCAGTGTGCGAAGAGTGACCAATCTGCTTTGCCCATGAGAACAGCCTCCAGCGGTGCATGTAGTGTCTCATATTCACATTTCAGAGTGGTAGCTGTATTAGTCTGTATCAGCAAAAAAAAACCAACCAAAAAACGAGGAGTACTTGTGGCACCTTAGAGACTAACAAATTTATGTGGGCATAAGCTTTCGTGGGCTAAAACTCACTTCACTGGATGCATGCAGTGGAAAATACAGTAGGAAGATATATATATACACAGAGAACATGAAAAATGTGTGTTGTCATATGAATGTAACAAGATTAATCAATTAAGGTGGGCTATTATCAGCAGGAGGGAAAAAGAAACTTTTGTAGTGATAATCAGGATGGCCCATTTCCAACAGTTGACAGAAAAATGTGAGTAGCAGTAGGAGGAAATTAGCATGGGGAAATAGTTTTTACTTTGTGTAATGACTCATCCACTCCCACTCTTTATTCAAGCCTAATTTAACGGTGTCTAGTTTGCAAATTAATTCTAGTTCTGCAGTTTCTCGTTGGTGTCTGTTTTTGAAGGTTTTTTTGTTGGAGTATTGCAACTTTTAGGTCTGTAATTGAGTGACCCAGCAGGTTGAAGTGTTCTTCGACTGGTTTTTGAATGTTATAATTCTTGACGTCTAATTTGTGTCCATTTATTCTTTTGCGTAGAGACTGTCCGGTTTGGCCGATGTACATGACAGAGGGGCATTGCTGGCACAGGATGGCATATAACACATTGGTAGTTGTGCAGGTGAACGAGCCTCTGATACTGTGGGGGCTGATGTGATTAGGTCCTATGATGGTGTCCCTTGAATGGATATGTGGACAGAGTTGGCAATGGACCTTTTTGCAAGGATAGGTTCCTGAATTAGTGTTTTTGTTGTGTGGTGTGTGGTTGCTGGTGAGTATTTGCTTCAGGTTGGGAGGCTGTCTGTAAGAAAGGACTGGCCTGTCTCCCAAGGTCTGTGAGAGTGAGGGCTTGTCCTTCAGGAAAGATTGTAGATCCTTGATGATGTGCTGGAGAGGTTTTACTGGGGGGTTGAAGGTGATGGTCACTAGCTCATATTCACGTTTTCTCTCCATCCAGGTATTTGTACTGCGACCACCACACTAGAGCTTGGGCACATACTTGAAGTCAGGGGAACGTACAGTGCATGCAGGAGACCCCGTTCTGCCTCAGAGTTGGACACCTTCTCCCCTACTGAATGTCAGATTCCAACACAACCAACTTCACCAACCCCTCCACCCAGGGCCGGTGCTTCCTTTTAGGCGACCCAGGGAATTGCCTAGGGCGCCAGGATTATTGGGGGGTGGCATTATGCCGGGAGGGGGCAGGCAGCTCTGGTTGACCTGCTGCAGTCATGCCTACAGAGGATCCGCTGGTCTCGCGGCTCCGGTGGACCTCCTGCAGGCATGACTGCAGCAGCTCCACCGGAGCCGCGGGACCAGCACGCGGGGAGGTGAAATGGCCGTGCGCCTAGGGCACTAAAAATACTAGCTCCGGTCCTGCCTCCACTTCCATCTTGCTGGGCATTCCTGGCCTGGAAGCAGCTCATGTCTGGATCTCCATCCCCTTCTGCACCGTGTACATCATAGCCATCATGGGGCACTTCACCATCCTGTTCATTGTGAAAATGGAGCTGAACCTCCATGAGCCCATGTACTATTTCCTCTGCATGCTGGCTGTCACTGACCTGGTCCTGTATACATCCACCCTGCCCAAAAAGCTGACAATTTTCTGGCTCAATTCTAAGGAGATCAATTTCAATGCCTGCCTCACCCAGACGTACTTCATTCACTGCTTCTTAGCAATGGAGTCTGAGATTCTCGTAGCCATGGCTTTGGATCGCTATGTGGCCATCTGCCATCCCTTAAGACATACCACCACTCTGATGAACCCCCTGGTGGCCAAGATTGGCCTGGCCGTGGTGCTGCTTGGTTTCATAGTTGTATTACCCTATCCCTTACTGGCAAGACAATGGCCTTATTGCAGAACCAACATCATCCTCCAGCCGTACTGCCTGCACATAGCTGTGGTGAACCTAGCCTGTGCCGACACCCATGTCAGTAGTTACTACGACCTCTTTGGGCAATTCTGTTTGATGGGTCTGGATGTGATTTATATCGGGGTGTCCTATATCCAGATCCTCAGGGCCATCTTCAGCCTCCCCACAGAAAACACGCGTCTCAAGATTTTTGGGACCTGCAGCTCCCACTTTTTTGTCATTTTAGCTTTTTACTTCCCAGATCTAATCATCTCTCTCATGAACAGATTTGCCCAAATGTGCCCCTGCATTTCCACGTTCTCATTGCCAACCTGTACTTCTTGCTGCCACCCATGCTAAACCCCATCATCTACGGTGTGAAGACCAAACAGATCCGGGACAGGATGCTCTGGCTCTTTACTAATAAAGGGGCCTAACGTTTTCTCCTGGTGCTCTGGATCTCAGACCAAGCTCTGTGCAGAGCTGGCTGGTGACATGGTGCTGGGCCCCCTTCCCGCAATCACTTACTGGACAGTCAAAGTGACATTAAATCCTTTCCTGCCCTTGCTGCACTCTGTCTACGTACAACTCATTCTCTCATAGGATTCCACCTTTCTAATTGCTTTTAACTAGACCTCTGAGGCCCCACTTCTGCCCTGCCTATTCCCCAAGACCCTGACCCCTGACCTACCTCTGTCCACGAGGCCGCTTCCGCTGTCCCACCTGTTCCCCCAAGACCTGCGCCATTCCCCATCTCTTACATCAAAGCCCAACCCTTGTTACTCACTTTCCCCCTCTCCATCCCCATCTGCTTGCTGGATCATCTGCACCTTCCTCTCCCACCATCTGGGCTCCCTCTGCTCCGGGGCTGGGCTGGGATCTGCTGCAGCCTGGCAAGGAACCTGCAGTGAGGATGCAGCGCTGGGGCCAGCAGGCCAGTCCGGAGCAGAGAGGGAGGCCAGGAAACTGTATAAAATCAGCTGAGAGTTGGGAACAGGGTTGTGATGCAGTCAGCTGAGACTGTGCATTATACAACTTGTGGGCCCTAAAGCTCAGCTGCAAAGTCTTGAGGGGAGAGACCCTTGTGTGGCTTATTTCCTTAACTTTCAGCAATGGTCTCAAATTGCAGTGGGGGAGGTCTAGGTTCGATATTAGGAAACACTGTTTCACTGGGAGGGTGATGAAGCACTGGAATGGGTTCCCTAGGGAGGTGGTGGAATCTCCATCTTTAGAAGTATTTACGGCCCAGCTTGACAAAGCCCTGGCTGGGATGATCAGGTTGGGATTGGTCCTGCTTTGAGCAGGGGTAGGACTATATGACCTTCTGAGGTGTTCTCCAACACTAATCTTCTATGATTCTATGATTTGTTCCTCCTGGCTGGGGGTCTGTGGGTGGCAGGGTGTTGGGCTGGGAGCCCTTTGTCCTGAGCCAGGCCTCGGGGGCAGGGCAAGGGATCAGCTTTGAAGCTAGGAGGACAACAGCTGACACAGGCGGAAGGACAAGCCCCATCTTGGCTGGGAAGGGGGGATGCTGGGCAGAGGCTGGGTGGCTGCAGTAGCTCACACAGAGGGAGATAAATGCCACGGCTACCATGAGCCAGCAATTTACATGGCACCGTATCTGGAATGACAGATTTTGATCACAACATCTAGAAGTCCTTCAGCTAGGCTGCTAGGCACGGTTCTCCTCATGTTATGGATGGGCTGAGCCACACAGAGATAAAGTGATTTACTCAAGGCCACAGAATGAGTCTGTGGCAGAGCTGAGAATAGAAAGCAGGAGTCCTGACCCCCGACACTGCTCCACCACCACTGCTCTGGCCATGAACTGGCATTGCTCCTCTGTGTTGTCTTACAGACAGTGAGGCTATTTGTGTGTTGTGATCAATGGCATTGACGTCCTTCTTAAACAGGAGGAATTTTTAAAAAAACAGGTTTCCGCACAGTTCAGTTTTCAGCCTTGTCTTGCTTGTTTACCAGGGACCACACGCTGCCTGGAACTCTACAGTGTACAGAATGGACAAGGATGTGCTGTAAGGAACCACATCAGTGCAGGCTGTGACTCTGCAGCCCTGATTAGGGGCTTTTCGTAGCAGCACACTAGAAATAATAAATAATTAACTCCATTTAATGCAGGGAGAGGCTGTGCCCAAGGTTACCCAGTGAATTTGGGGAAGAGCTGAGACTCTTCACTCCCAGCTGACTAGTTTCTGCTGATGCATTATCTCTAGTTAATATGTCTTGGGCCAAATTCTCAGCTGGTGTAAGTGGTTGCAGCGTCACTGACATCAGGGGAGATCCTCAGCACTAAATTGTAAGCTAGGTACCCTAGGCTATTTTCCTGGCTCAAGACTGTTTGTAGAACCAATCAACAGTAAATACTGTCCATGTGTGACCGTGCTTCAGCGGGACACGGCTGAGGATGCCAAATTCAGGACAAACTGCTGAGAAAGAGGGTAGGGTCACCCCAGGCTGGTGGTTTTTCTATGGTTACATTATACCAAGCCAGTAATAAATATAAACTTCTGCTTCACCACACTGGTTAACTAGACACATCCCAGCCCTGGGCTCAGCACCCGGACACTGGACTCCATGATTAGAAGTCAGTAAAAACCAATTTCCACCACATATCAAGCCCTTCCAATCTGAAGAGATCAGCCGCTTAGCCAGGTCCATACATAACACAGATCTTACCCAATAATCCCACTTCTGCCACCTCTTTAGCAATTAAAAACTAAAGTTTAATAATAAAAGAAAACAGAAAGAGTTATAAATGGTTAATAAATCAGATACATCCAAGTGGCTTTTCAGTGTTCAGAGATCAGGATCTCAGCAGTAATGGAATAAACTGCTAGCTTTCAAAAGTGTCTCTGGAAATAAACAAAGCAATTTGGGGGTCTTTAGTCCTTGTTCAGAGCTTCCATGTTAGAAACCCAGTGCAGAGAAATGAAGACAAGCCACAGATGTCTCTTTTGTATCCTCTGCCCTGTGCTTGGAATTTTACTGTCCCAAACAAAGTCCATTCCAGTACATCACCAATATTAATAACATCAGACACAAAGATGACACATGCATGTACACAGGATAATCATACTTAGCAAATCATAACTTTTCCATTAACAGCTGACAGGACATATTGTGTACAAATTTGTTACAATTATATAACTGTGGCAGTAACAATGATAAAAGTGGTCATATTCAATCATACAGTATCACACCCTGTTCCCGTCCCATCATGGTGCGACAGCTGCTAGCCACCTAAGCAAGTCCCATTGCCTGGGTTCTAGCAGGGCAAGCAGCTTGGACACTAGAGCCACTGGAGGACAGGAAGAGCAGATAAAAATCTGGTTTTTTTTTTTCCACAGGGAGGCTGTTCCTTGAACACAGAACGGAGGAAAGAGTTATTTAAAAGTGAGAGGTGGACGTCTGTGGACTTGGCTGTTTCCTCTAAGCATCACCAGCCAGCCCCTTTGGCTTTGAACAATCTGCCCATACAGGGGATCTTGTGAGAGTCCCTGTGTTTTCTGGGACTAGCCCAAGAACAGATCCCCTATGATGGGTTCCCCAGGGTGTAACCAGGACTGTGGACAACTGAGCCCTCTGTCCTACCAACCTGGTGTATCCCTCTGTCATGTGATGCTGAGTCAAGCCACGAACCTCTGGCAGGTTCTGTGCTTACACAGACATCCACAAGCAGGGACACACCCACCTGAGTTACATGAATAAACTCCTAGCCACCCATAACTAACACTAGAGAGGCTCAAGCCACTTCCCCCCAGCTCCCCAGCCTTGCACCAAAGAACTGCACTGTCCTGCCCTGGCCTGAATCCTGGCTAGTGTTGGATATTTACCCGGTCCACTCCTCCCTTGGTGTCGAGAGGACACACAGTCACCTTAAAAAGCAGCAAAGAGTCCTGAGGCACCTTATAGACTAACAGACATTTTGGAGCAGGAGCTTTCCTGGGTGAATACCCACTTCGTCAGATGCATGTTGTGGAAATTTCCAGGGGCAAGTATATATATGCAAGCAAGAAGCAGGCTAGAGATAACGAGGTTAGTTCAATCAGGGAGGATGAAGCCCTCTTCTAGCAGCTGAGGTGTGAAAACCAAAGGAGGAGAAACTGGTTTTGTAGCTGGCAAGTCATTCACAGTCTTTGTTTAATCCTGAGCTGATGGTGTCAAATTTGCAGATGAACTGAAGCTCAGCAGTTTCTCTTTGAAGTCTGGTCCTGAAGGTTTTTTGCTGCAGGATGGCCACCTTAAGATCTGTTGAAGTTGCTGATATATGCATTTTAAAAAAGCAGGATGTACCCTCAGGAATGTCTATTGGGGTCTCAAGGCTGCAGACTCTGAAATAAACCCACACCTGGTTAATCAATAATCAAAAGAAACCTCTTGCTTGATCATTAAAACTGCTTGCTTAACAAGGTTTCTTTAAGGGACATGTCATTCTATTACTGATGTATAAATAAGGGGAAAAAGCTTAAGATAGTTGGACTCATTTGGGGACTCTTTTAGACTCTCTTTGGAATCTCCCTCTGGATACATCTTGGGGTCCCTACCAGCAGATGGAAGATTTGGCCACTGGAAGCCTGCCACTGTGTCACTCGAGAGCCACACTCAGCTTTGGTAATTATCAAGGGTTGGGGGTCTTTTACTAACCTGTTGCAGAAGTTGAGACTAATAAAGTTTAGCTTTAAGTGAAAGCACTCTTGTGTTGTCCTCTTTGTGCCAGCCATCTATCAGTCGGACGGCCCTGTCTCCCTTGATTTATTTCCTAACACCTCCTTGCGCAGAGTAAAAGTTACCAAGAGCTTTGGGTTGAAAGAACCCTGGGTAACAGACTGAGGATAGGAAGGAGATTCCCAAATTTGAGCCATTCTTTTCAGGTGACAGATTAGAAGAACTGTCCCAGATTGAGATGTCATTACAGGAAATTTTGGAACTAGGACCAGATGGTTTCACCCAAGAGTTTGGAAGGAATTCAAATGTGAAATTGCAGAACCACCAATAGAATTGTAGAGTTATAGAAGATCAGGGTTGGAACAGACAGTGCACCGGCCGTGATAAACAAACAAACAGAATGTTGGGAATCATTAGGAAAGGGATAGACAATGTGATGGAAAATGTCATATTGCCTCTATATAAACCCATGGTATGCTCACATTTTGAATACTGCATGCAGAAGTGGTCAACCCATCTGAAAAAAAAAAGATAAATTGTAATTGGAAAAGGTTTGGAAAAGGGCAACAAAAATGATTAGGGATATGAAGCAGTTTCTGTATGAGGAGAGACTTAAAAGACTAAGACTTTTCAGTTTGAAAAAAAGACCACTAAGGGGAGAGATGTTAGGGGGCTATAAATTCATGACCAGTGTGGTGAAAGTAAATCAGGAATTGTTATTTACTCCTTCCCATAACAAAAAACTAGGGGTCACTAAATGAAATTGATAGGCAGCAGGTTTGAAAAACAAACAAAAGAAGTATTTTTTCACACAATGCACAGGCAACCTGTGGAATTCCTTGCCAGAGTATGTTGTGAAGGCCAAGAATATAACAGGATTCAAAAAAGAACTAGATAAAATCGCGGAGGACAGGTCCATCAATGGCTATTAAGCAGGATGGGGAAGGATTGTGTCCCAGCCTCTGTTTGTCAAAAGCTAGGAATGGTTGACAGGATAGGGATTCCCTCTGAAGAACTTGGCATTGGTCACTGTCGGAAGACAGGATACTGGGCTAGATGGACCCATGTCTGGCCCATTATGGCTGTTCATATGATCTAATGTCCACTGAGACAGGGAATGGTGGGCGGGTATAGTATTGTGTGTATTCAATATCTCTTGTGCTGTCTAAAGTAAAGGAAAGGTTTTAGAAACCCCGTTTGCAGGGCCTGGGTCTGTTTGCTTTAACAATCATGTGCCTCGAAAGAGAGAAACAGGAAACAGAGTGCATCGAAGGGGGAGCTCTGGCAAAGATGTGCTGAACCAATTGGAGTGTCTGGGGGAACTGAACCACGGTAGGGTGAAGGGAACAGCTTGAGGACCTCATCACACTGGTTTGGGATCACCCGGCCCTACTCCCTTTCCACTCACAGTATTCTAACATTGGTGTGGCAGCTCTGGGTTTGCTCTCACAGCCTTGCTCAAGCTGCCATGGCTCTACGCCCGCCAGAAGGGTGTGTTTGGGTCCCACACACTGGACCCCGTGCTTTAGAGTCAGAGCAGCTTTCAGGCCCTGCCACTGGTTCTGGGTTTCTAGGCACAGACTCAGGATGCAGCTTCCATTCTAGTGCCTCCCTCTGGGAGCTGCACACCAAGCGCCAAGGCCCTGAGGCTACTTTCCTTTGCTCTGGACCTTGGCAGGCTTTTCTCCTACAGTACAGAGTAGTTTGCAGTCTATTTCAGGACACGGACGTAAATCTTATATAATAAAAATTAGATTTCAGAGAGCTCTAGTTCTATAGCTATATTGCTGTGACATCCTGTACCCCAAAGCAAAACCCTGGCACCCCACATTTGCCACTGTTATATAGTTGCAACAAATCTTGTACAAACTATTTCATGTGAGGTATCTATGGAAAAGCTGTGGTTTGCTGAATGTGATTATTCTATTTGTGTGTCTGTATCATTTTTGCCTCTGAAGTAACAAATACTGACTATCTACCTGTATTTCAGATACATTCCCTCCTGTGGTGACTCCCACAAAGGAGTTCACATCCAGACTAACCAGCACTTTGTGAATGGATATTCAACTTGATGGCTCATCAATGAACACATCGGGCCATGGAAGATGTTTGGCCCCATCTGTAGCTGAAATACGTGCAAGGGCATGTGACCAGCTCATGTGACACTGGACTCGATCTTGTGCCTGTACATTTCCAGTAACTGTGCCGGTATCTCGGTTTGGGACAATGAAGTTCCCTCCACATGGCAGAAGCTGTAAAAGGGGAATTGACATCACCATTTGGTCTCACTCCCATCACAACTCAACACTTTAAAACACAGTTAGAAGAAAAAGACATTGACTGGAGAGGTGGTCAGTGGTTGGAAAGGAGAAATGCAGGAATTTCTTTAAAAGTCCACAAATGGGAACAATTGTGTCCTGCATATAATGAGGCAGGTGATATTAGTGAATACTTCACTTTGAGATAGTGTGTGTAATTCGTAAGATTCCTAATAAACAGAAGATGCCCACTTTAGTTGCAAAGTTCATTGGTAAAAAACTGGATATACTCAATAAAATGCCAGTTGGGAATCTTTTAGATTATTCTAAATTCAAAGAAATGGTTTTGAAACAATTTCAGATTACCCCTGAAACATATGGAGTGAAGTTTACAAATCCTAAGAGGGATGCTGATATGAGTAAGTGGAATATGTAAATAAAATGAAAGGTTTGATGGGAAAGTGGACAAGGGGTAAAGGTATTATAAGCTTTGAAGGAGCATTTGATGTTGTTGCTCAGGAGCATTTCTTAAATATATGTACAGATGATGCAAAACAGTGTCTGTGGGACAAAAGGGTGAACATTGTGGATGAGACGGCTTCTCTGGTTGAAGATTTTGAGCAGACACAAGCATTTATTGTAAATAAACCACAAACAGAGAAGCTAACGCTTGTGGGGACGCATGTTGCGTTTACCCTCTTCCTCCACAGAGGGCTAGCGAACATACATAGTCCTCTTACATCTTTACAACACCAGACCTGGCATACCAAGACACCAAAGATAATGTAGACTAAGATCCCTACTGAAGGGTACACTGAGGGGAAAGTAAAAACCTTAACTAAATACATGCTAAACTTATTGGAGGAATTGAATGACCCAATGGATGGTGAACAAACCAAATTGTTCAAGCAAAAGGCATAGTATAATAAAAATACATGGAAACACTTACCTGTGATAAAAAAAAAATAATTGGTGATAGTGTTAAATCTGATGATGCAAAGTTTGTTGCTAATGGTAAATCTAATAACAAAGAATTTGGTACTGATGGTAAATCCTATGGAAAGGTGTAACATGCATGATTTGGGGGGAAAGCTTTTAGCCATGCTACAAGCAGTAAACAGGAAACCGTATGGGGATACTGCTTCTCAGCTGACACCTCTAAACAGGTTCAAAGCTTCTCTCAGCAGGGAAACCATAATAAATCTGGTCTGCTGTGTGAAAGGGGAAACTGAGTCACACCACCTCATGGCATTGATGACTATCTGTGTTGAGATATCACCAGCTGGAAAAGCACAATGGTAAGCAATGCTGCACAGACATTAATAGGTTTTTCTTGGGTTGCAGAGAAGGTACTTGCTGACTTTTGACATCACTAGACTAATTTACAAAGTGCTGATAGGTACAGAGAAGTGTGCAAGAGCACCCGTGGGTAACACGACAACGTTTGCAACACTTGGGAGTTCTATGGTCAAAACCTAATTAAGGCCTTGTGCAGACTGCCACTGCATTACTCAGTGACTAACCCTGCTGCAGTAAACTAATGGGGGAGATGTGACATTCTGCACCCAAAACAACACCCTGGCACCCCCATATTTACCATGGTGATATGATTTGATGTGTTTTATATAAATTTTTCATGTAATGTATCAATGGAAAAGTTATGATTTGCTGAATATGATCACCCTCTTTGTATGCATGTATCCTTTTTGTACCTAAAGTTATGAATATTGACTGTGTACCAGTATTTCAAATGTGTTTACTTCCCAGTAACAGAAACAATGTAGTTTACAGCTGATCTAGCCAACGTATTATGAATGAACCATTCAAGGAAATGGTGCATTAAAAAACACAGTAAGCGTTAGAAGAAGATTATCCCCAACTGATGGACTCTCCTGTGAATGTTCTAGCCAGGAAATGGGTAATGGCCCCTACTATGAATTGTCGAAGCAGGCAAGGGCACGTTACCAGCTCATGTGACACTGAACTCCATCTTGTGCCTGAAATTTTCCAGTAACTGCGCTGGGGCTTTTGCTTGGAAAAATGCAGTTCCTTCCATATGGCAGAAAATGGAATAGTGGAAAGCGACATTGTCGCTTGGCCTCATTCTCCCCACAACTCAACCCCTGGAACCACCTTAGGATAAGGAATGAACTGGGGATGTTGTCTCAAGCTGAAGGGATTTGTAGCCTGTGTATGAAAGATGGGTGGACTGTTTTGTCCCATCAGGGTGAAACACCCCTTGATTGAAATTATGTCTAGGGTATAGAACTTAGATAGCAATTCTGTTTATTTCTTAAGTAACCAACTTTGATCTGTTCTCTATAACTTATAATAACTTAAAATAAATTTTTCTGTACTTAGTACATCTGCTTTCTATTGATTTACCTAATACAGTGTGTTGTTTGAAATGCAAAAGGGAAAGCTGCTCAGGAACGGGGGCTGGTGCACTGTCCTCTCCACATTGAGGGATGGGGGCAGGGCAATAAACGTACACTGGTCAGTCTTCTGACAAGGGCAAGACAGCACAGCTCTGAGGTCCTAGGCTGGGAAGCTGAGGGGAACTGGCTGGAGCATCTCTATTGCTGGTTCATGAGTGGCTAGTAAACGTTTTCACGTAACTGCAGGTGGATGTGTCTGTGCCTGGTATGGCTGTGTCACAGCCTCACAGTGTGAGAGGGGGCCCAGGTTGGGATGCCAGAGGGCTCAGAATTACTGCTGTTCCAGGTTGCACCCTATAGAAGTCCAGCATGCCACCCAATGAAGAGGCCCTACTACAGTATGAGTCCATTTCCTGCTTACCATGTGCTCCTTTACTGATGGAGAGACCGTTGTTATGGCAGGGAAATCAAAGCTGCTGGGTTCTGTCATTCTCAGTGTGACTTTGGCGAAGTCATGTCTCCTTGTACCTCTGTCTTTTGAAGATCCTTCAATGAAAGGTTCTACATGGTATGATAACAGTGACTGATGAGAATTAGTGACCTCTGATCTCTTAGCAAAAATCCCCAGTGCCAGTTGAAAGTGTCATTGTGACAGGTTTAACAAAGTGAGCCACAAAGCAAAATAAACTAAAACACGCAAATCTATGTCTAGTCAAACTGAATACAGACAATCTCACCCTCAGAGATGCTTCAGTAACTTTTTTCTTCAGACTGGACACTTACCAGGCCTGGGCACAATTCTTTCCCTTGGTCAGGGCCGGCTCAAGGTTTTTTGCTGCCTCAAGCAAAAAAAAAATTGGCTGCCTCCTTCCTCAGCCCTGTGCTCCTCACCCCCCCCCGTGCACTCCCCTGTTGCCACAGCTGTACGTTCTCCTTCCCACCGCCCCATACCCCCTGCCGCCCCAGCGCTGGGCTCCCTCCTTTCACCCACCAGTGCCCTCCCCCCAGCCACCTGCTGCCCCAGCCCTGGGATCTCCCCCCAACCTGCCCCCTCCTGCTGTCCCAGCCCTGGGTCACTGGTAACTCGCTCCCAGGGCGGGTCATTCAGCAGGAATTTTGGATGTGCACAGAACACAGACAGGACTAGTTCCCATATGGTTACACAACTGCAGTAAAGTGGAACAATTTTCAGCTTGTGTGACTGGAGGATCTCTGGATGGATATTATCAGACTGTCCTCCAGAAATGAGGAAAAGTTGAGGTGCCTTTATTATTCTTTTGTTCCACTCTTTCTTTCTATGGGGAATTTGCCAATGCAGTATCACTGTCTTCCTTTTAAACAAACAAACAAAAGGCAGTGGCTGTTGAAAACAGCAATTCCAGTCCTGTTAACCACTGGGAAGCATTTCTTGCTCAATTTTATCCTACTTTTTCTACAGCAAGTCGCAGTGGATCAGTATATTTGATATGGGAGAAATGAAGTAACAGTTGCCCAAACTGGGCTTGAGCACTCCTGAATTTTGAGGTGTTCAAATCTGGAAGGCAGGTGCTAGATTCCCTTTCTGAATATTAGCTACATCTGGAAAGGAAAAGTCAATTTCTGCTTCCATGGCTCAGAACTGGAAATCCTCCTAGGTGCCTGGCATGGTATCTAAAGCTCCCCAGGTCCAGCAGAGCCTCCCCCCCCATTCATTTTTATTTTAAATTCTAGTGGGATCCACGTACCTCTCTTGCTAGGCTTCAGCTAGAGAGAGGCACTGTCCATTTAGTCCACCCAATTCCTTCTTTGAGGGCTGCAAGGTGAGGTCACCCCCGTATCCCTAATGCAGTCTGGGGATGTCTTCTGAAGGGGATATCTGGGGCAAAGCCTTCTAATCCTTGGGCACACTTGTTCTCCATTCACAGTGCCCCCCTTTCAATTCACAGCATGGCTCAGCTACCTCACTCTCTACTCCTCCCTATCCTGTTGATAGCTCCCAAGGGATTGCTGGGAAATGTAGTTCTTTCCCTGCTCCAGGGCTGGCTCTATAAACAGGAGCTAGGCAAGGAACTACAGCTCCCAGGGTCCTATGGGTTTTCAGCTCCCAGGCTGGATCACCAGCTGTTCCCTGGCTCTGCTTCTGCAGGGTTGTGAGATGGGAGGAAGTGAGTTTAAAAAAAAATCCCAAATGCTGCCCCTTGGAAATGTGCTGCCCCAAACACCTGCTTGTTTTGCTGGTGCCTAGAGCCGGCCTTGCCCCGGTACAGCTCTTGTTGCAGCTCAGGGGGTAGCTAGGGGATTCTTCATGGTGGCTCCTCTCTTTGTTCTGTTCCACCCATTTATGAATCTTTTGCATAAAGCGGGAATCCTTTGTCCCTCTCTGGATTCCCACCCCTCCTTCTCAATGGAAAGACACCAGGTTAAAGATGGATTCCAGTTCAGGTGCCATGATCACATGTCACTGCAAGGCTTCATTGCCCACTTGCCAGCACACAGGTCTACAGGAAGACTTGCAGGTAAAACACACCCATCTGCAGTCAATTGTCCTGGTTAATGACAGTCAACCAGATTCCAAACCACCATTAATGGCTCACACTTTGCATAATTACACTAGGATGAGCACACTCAGTAGATTATAAGATTTGAAATGATATGTTACAAGAGACCTTTTGCAGGAAGCATATTCTAGTTAAATTATATTCATTCATTAGCATATTTTTATAAAACCATATAGATTGCAATGTCATAATCGTGTCTTCCCTCAGTCATCTTTCTCGAGATCTGTCTGTTTACTGTCTACCCAGCCATTCTGGGCATTTACACAGCATCAGATCCTATGAGACCTAGGCATTATCCCTAGTTTTCTTAATAATCAGCTATAATTTTTAAATATACACAAATGCACAGAGCAGCCAATTCCTCTCTGACCCAACACAGAGCCCAAGAGTTCTCATCTCCCTTTGCTAAGGTCTCTTAATTACTGTTTACTGCTAAAGTTGGATAACAAACACAGAAGAGCAGGCATGGAAAAAAAAGAGACTACTTAGAGAGTTTCTGATCTCCAGATTGTTTGTATCCAGATGCTGCTTCTCCCCAAGGGGCTGAGTGGACCCCAGTGGGACTGCACAGAGCTATATTATAAACAGTGCACATCCTGTGTCGGCTCTTGGCGTGGGATGCTGCTGCAGATATTGGAGTTGGAGACTTCTGCGACACGGCTACCTGAGGTATATTCCCAGAGGAGACGCTTCCGTCTCAGAAATCACAGGTATCCATCTCTTTTTCTTTGACACACCAAGTGCAATCTATGCATGAGATAGCGAATAGGTCTGTTTTCATTTCCACTCTGCACAGCCACTAAACACCCTAGGGCCCTTGCCACAGGTGCTGAATTTTCTCTAGTATCATGGGCCAAAATGTCCCGCTTTACTGCATCCCTCAGTGATGGGCTGCAGCCCTAAGGTGGCTGCATTTCAGTGGCACAGTGGATCCTCCGGGATGAAAGTTGTTAGTAGACGTCCGATACAAGGCCAGATTAAATATGTTCAGACTTTCAATGAAATTAAATGTTCCCCTGTCCGTGTGTTATAAAACAGAATAAATAAAAATGTCTGAACTACTTTCTATATTGTTAGAGTCATAGGGTTCAAAGTCCGAAGGGACCATTAAATCATCCAGTCTGACCTCCTGTGTAACCCAGGACATTAAATTTCACTCAGTTACCTCAGTACGGAGCTCCATAACTTGTGTTTGAGTAAGACCTAGTCTACACTAGGATTTTATATCATGGAATCGAAGAGCCACAGGGTGAGAAGGTGCTGCAAGGATCAGCTAATCTAACCCTCTGCCAAGATGCAGGATTTGTTGTGCCTAAACCACCCCAGACAGATGACTATCCAGCCTCCTGTTCAAAACGTCCAGTGAAGGACTTTCCACAACCTGCCTGAGTGTCTGTTCCATTGTCCTCCTGTTCTTGCAGTTGGGAAGTTTATCTGAGATTAAATGTAAATCTGCTATGCTGTAGTTTGACCCATTGCCTCTTATCCTGCTCTATGTGGCATCTTTCCTCCATTTTTACCCTCCTTTTCCAATCTAAACATACCCGTTTCCTTCAGCCTTTGCTGGTATGGCTTGCACTCCATCCCGTGGATCGTCTTTGTCACTCACCTATGGATCCTTTCCAGTTTCTCTACATCCTTCCTATATATTGGAGACCCAAACTGGACACAATACTCCAGCTGAGGCCTACCCAGTGCCAAGAAAAGTGCTACTATCCCCTCCCATGACTTGCATGCTCTGTCTCTGCTAATGCAAATGAAAATTGTATTGGCTCCTTTTTTCAAGAGCAAAAAAAAAAAATCGTACTGCTGAGGGCTGTAGCTATATCAATCTAACCATGGTATAGACAGCATGAGGTCTACGAAGGAATTCTTCATCGACCTAACTACCAGCTCTTGAGGAGGTGGATCACCTGCGCTGAGAGGAGAACCCCTGCCGTCAGTGTAAGTAATGCCTACACTAAAGCGCTATGACAGTTCCACTGACGTGTTTTAAGGCCCAGGATGGAATGCAAGGAAGTGATAAAACTGCTTGTTTGTTTGCTGCTGCCACCTACTCTCATAACTTGCATGGACACAAAAAAAGAGTGTTTATTATTCAAATCACTTTGTTTTTAGAGCCAACCCCCCCCACACACACCACCACCACCATGCATACACACACAGGCACACCCACATTCTTGGGGCGGGGGACATCTCAAGGGAGGGCTGATATTTAGAGCTGAGTGTAAGCCCTTCTGTCTTTTGAAAAGCTGTCTGTGGGGGTGGAGGGTAGGGCAAAGTGTGAAGTCCCAGAAATCAGAAAGGAGAGTGTGGGCAGAGTCTGGGAGGGCATGGAACAGAGCTCTGAACGTGCTGAAGGGGAAAAAAGACACACATCTGCTCAGTCTGGAGGGTTATGGGAGACTGCAGCATGTTGGTTTCACGTCCAAAAATTGTATCAGCCTCTTTGTTGTGTCCCCTAGTGTATGCCTCATTTTCCTTTCTTTCCTGCTTCTTAATTTCTCTCCACGGCCTGCGTTCCATCTTGTCTGTATCACAGAACTGCAGCACCTCCAGAAACATATTTCACTTGCTCCATCTTGGGCTCTTTCTTATCTGGTGGAGACGCTCGGCCGGGGTGCAGGTAATGTCTCCTTTTCGAAGACATATCTGGTGAAGCCCAAGTAACAATAAAGAGAAGCCTTGTTGTGAAGTACACACATAGCACTGAAATGCTACAATAAAAGATACTCCTGGTAAAACAGCAATCACTTTCTGGCTGACCCTTGACAAGCACACATGAGTGTACCCAGTGTGGAGGGACATTGCGCATGGGAGAAAAGCAATATGAAAGGGGTTGCGGGGCATTTCTGACGGAACAACACTGTAAAGTTTCCCACCCGTTTCCACACGCAGGGATCATTGTAACAGATATCTCTTTCATGAAGGTAAGCAGGAAAGCGAGGGTGCATCTACTACCTGCTTGTGGCTTCCGCCGCGGTCACTATGCTGCTCGCCTGTGTGCCGCTTTGCTTCTTGCCCAAGTAATTGCGGAATGGGGTGGGAAAGTGTCCCTCAATGGGGGAAAGAACAAAGCAGCTCTACCAAGGAACCTCCAGCACAGGATTATGGAGTACATGCAGGAAAGTTTCCTAGAGATCTCTCTGGAGGAATCCTGTGACATCTCCATGTATATCAACAGCCTTCCCCCCCTCTGCCCCTGCACTGCCTAGCCACACGGGGAAATGCCCAGCACACAGAAACCCAGCCAGCCTTGTACATTTCTTTGCCCTTAACCCACCTCCACACTTCACAAAGCAAAACTATTTACCAGGAGTCTCCTCTCCTGCTTCTGGCTCACCAGATTGTGACTGCATTTAGCCATATGGAGTGGAAATCCATCAACCTCATGAAGAAACTTGCACAAATACAGACAGATATCATCTTCCTTTCCAGTTGCAAACGGATGGACATCATACCAAATGGGCTAAAGGTAAAAAATCCACTGCTATCTACATACTACACAGACCACAGTGAGAGATTATGCCATACTCTATCAAAAAAACTGAGGAACCACCTGATCAGCATCCTATACAGCAAACAGGAAAACATCAAAAAAGAGCTCTCCATCCTGGAGACTCTCATTAATAACCAAACTTCTATACAAACGGACTTCACTAGAGTAAGACATGGGGTCTACATTACTCACTTCTCCTCTCTACAAAGGAAAATGGACTGTAAGCTGTCTAAACTCCTACCTGCCACATGGGGCCACAACCATGGTACCCCTAACCCACCCAGCAATATCGTCAATCTATCCAACCACACACTCAGCCCAGAAGAAAAGTCTGTCCTATCTCAGGGACTCTCTTTCTGCCCTGCCACCCCCACCAACATGATACAGTTCTGCGGTGATCTGGAAGCCTTCTTTCGCCATCTCCAACTCAAAGAATACTTTCAGGATAACACTGAACAGCGCACTGATACACAGGTACCCTTCTACCAACAGCACAAGAAGAACTCCACATGGACTCCTCCTGAGGGTCGAAATGACAGTCTGGACCTCTACAATAAATGCTTCCGCTGACATGCACAGGCAGAAATTGTGGAAAAACAACATCGCTTGCCTCATAACCTAAGGCGTGCAGAATGCAACGCCATCCACAGCCTCAGAAACCACCCAGACATTATCATCAAAGAGACTGATAAAGGAGGTGCTGTTGTCATAATGAACAGGTCTGACTACCAAAAGGAGGCCGCCAGACAACTCCCCAATATCAGATTCTACAGGCCATTTCCCTCAGATCCCACTGAGGAATACACTAAGAAACTACAGCATCTGCTCAGGATACTCCCTACCCTAACACCGGAACAAATCAACATACCCTTAGAGCCCCGACCAGGGTTATTCTATCTACTACCCAAGATCCACAAACCCGGAAATCCTGGATGCCTCATCATCTACGGCATTGGCACTCTCACTGAAGGACTGTCTGGATATATGGACTCTCTACTCAGACCCTATGCCACCAGCACTCCCAGCTATCTCCGCGACACCACTGATTTCCTGAGGAAACTACAATGTATTGATGACCTTCCAGAAAACACCATCCTAGCCACCATGGATGTAGAGGCTCTCTACACAAACATCCCACACACAGATGGAATACAAGCTGTCAGGAACAGTATCCCTGATGATGCCATAGCACAACTGGCTACTGAGCTCTGTGCCTTTATCCTCACACACAACTATTTCAAATTTGATGACAATATATATCTCCAGATCAGTGGCACCGCTATGGGCACCCTCATGGCCCCACAATATGCCAATATTTTTATGGCCGACCTGGAACAACGCTTCCTCAGCTCTCGTCCACTCACACCCCTTCTCTACCTACGCTACATTGATGACATCTTCATCATCTGGACCCAGGGGAAGGAGTCTCTGGAAAAATTCCACCACGATTTCCACAGCTTCCACCCCACCATCAACCTCAGCCTGGACCAATCTACACGGGAGGACCACTTTCTTGACACCACGGTGCAAATAAGTGATGGTCACATTACCATCACCCTATACCGAAAACCTACCGACCGCTGTGCCTACAAGCACTGAGGTACAACTGCATCTGCTCTAACCCCTCAGACAGAAACCAACACCTACAAAATCTCCACCAAGCATTCTCAAAACTACAATACCCGCACGAGGAAATAAGGCAACAGAGCCAGACGTGTACCCAGAAGCCTCCTACTGCAAGACTCATAGACTCATAGACTCTAGGACTGGAAGGGACCTCGAGAGGTCATTGAGTCCAGTCCCCTGCCCTCATGGCAGGACCAAATACTGTCTAGACCATCCCTAATAGACATTTATCTAACCTACTCTTAAATATCTCCAGAGATGGAGATTCCACAACTTCCCTAGGCAATCTATTCCAGTGTTTAACTACCCTGACAGTTAGGAACTTTTTCCTAATGTCCAACCTAAATCTCCCTTGCTGCAGTTTAAGCCCATTGCTTCTTGTTCTATCATTGGAGGCTAAGGTGAACAAGTTTTCTCCCTCCTCCTGATGACACCCTTTTAGATACCTGAAAACTGCTATCATGTCCCCTCTCAGTCTTCTCTTTTCCAAACTAAACAAACCCAATTCCTTCAGCCTTCCTTCATAGGTCATGTTCTCAAGACCTTTAATCATTCTCTTTGCTCTTCTCTGGACACTTCCAATTTCTCCACATCTTTCTTGAAATGCAGTGCCCAGAACTGGACACCATACTCCAGTTGAGGCCTAACCAGCGCAGAGTAAAGCGGAAGAATGACTTCTCGTGTCTTGTTTGCAACACACCTGTTAATGCATCCCAGAATCACGTTTGCTTTTTTTGCAACAGTATCACACTGTTGACTCATATTAAGCTTATGGTCTACTATGACCCCTAGATCTCTTTCTGCCATACTCCTTCCTAGACAGTCTCTTCCCATTCTGTATGTGTGAAACTGATTGTTCCTTCCTAAGTGGAGCACAAAGGACAAAGGACAAACCCAAGAAAGAAACCAACAGGACTTCACTCGCCATCACATACAGCCCCCAGCTAAAACCCCTCCAATGCATCATCAGGGATCTACAACCCATCCTGGACAATGATTCCACACTTTCACAGGCCTTGGGTGGCAGGCCAGTCCTCGCCCACAGGCAACCTGCCAATCTGAAACATTCTCACCAGTAACTGCACACCGCACCATAGTAACTTTGGCTCAGGAACCAGTCCATGCAACAAACCTCGATGTCAACTCTGCCCACATATCTACAGCAGCGACATCATCACAGGACCTAACCAGATCAACCACACCATCACCGGTTCATTCACCTGCACATCCACTAATGTAATATACACCATCATATGCTAGCAATGCCCCTCTGCTATGTACATCGGCCAAACTAGACAGTCTCTAGGGAAAAGGATAAAAGGACACAAATCAGACATTAGGAATGACAATATACAAAAACCTGTAGGAGAACACTTCAACATCCCTGGACACACTATAGCAGACCTTAAGGTGGCCATCCTGCAGCAAAACAACTTCAGGACCAGACTTCAAAGAGAAACTGCTGAGCTTCAGTTCAATGCAAATTTGACATCATCAGCTCAGGATTAAACAAAGACTGTGAATGTCTTGCCAATTACAAAACCAGTTTCTCCTCCCTTGGTTTTCACACCTCAACTGCTAGAACAGGGCCTCATCCTCCCTGATTGAACTACCTCATTATTTCTAGCTTGCCTGCATATATATACCTGCCCCTGGAAATTTCCATTACATGCATCTGAGGAAGTGGGTATTCCCCACGAAAGCTCATGCTCCGAAACGTCTGTTAGTCTATAAGGTGCCACAGGACTCTTTGCTGTTTTTACAGATCCAGACTAACACGGCTACCCCTATGATACAGATTGTGACTGCAGAGACTGGCTGGCCACCTCCAGAGTGGGGAACAGCTCCTCACTGGAACAGCACTGTGGGACCCTGACCTGAGCACCACATCTTCTGCCTCCACCTCTTCCTCAATGCCAACAAAAATTTTGTGTAAAATTCTTGTCAAAGTGGCGTATTATATCACTGAAACTGAGAAGTTATATCACTGAAAGTTGCTTTGCAATGTATACTCCTCCACTATTTCTTTGACAAAAGCTGCTTGTGTGTGAAAAAACATGCCAGTGTAGACAGGGCCTAAGGAACAATGAGGGAAAATCAGTATCCACTCGTGTCTCCTACTTGTGCCTAATAAGATTTCCCATACCACGATGTGTAGGAATTATTGAGTCAGGGAGCACCATAAAATATGGAATTGGCATTAGTAGGGTCAGTTGTTCATAGTTCATTTTAATGGCTATGATATTTCTCAGTCTGTGAAGAGCAACCAATCTGCTTCACCCATAAGAACAGCCCCCAGTATTGCATGTAGTATCTCATATTCACATTGTCTCTCCACCCAGGTATTTGTACTGCAATCATCATCTTCGGCATATACAGGAAGTCAGGGGAACATACGGTACGTGCAGGATACACCATTCTGCCTCAGAGTTGGACACTTTGTCCGCTACTCAATGTCAGAATACAACACAACCGACTTCACCAACCCCTCCACCTTCATCCTGCTGGGCATTCCTGGCCTGGAAGCAGCCCATGTCTGGATCTCCATCCCCTTCTGCACCGTGTACATCATAGCCATCTTGGGGAACTTCACCATCCTGTTCATTGTGAAGATGCAGCAGAGCCTCCATGAGCCCATGTTCTATTTCCTCTGCATGCTGGCCGTCACTGACCTAGTCATGCATACATCCAGCCTTCCCAAAATGCTGAGCATCTTCTGGTTCAATACCAGGGAGATCGATTTCAGTGCCTGCCTCACCCAGATGTATTTCATTCACTGCTTCTCAGTGATAGAGTCTGGGATCTTCGTGGCCATGGCTTTTGATCGCTACGTGGCCATCTGCCATCCCCTGAGACATTCCACCATCCTGACAAACTCCTTTGTGGCCAAGATCGGCCTGGCCGTGGTGCTGCGTGGCAGCATAGTCATACTGCCCTTTCCCTTCCTAGCAAGGCAGTGGCCATATTGCAGAACCAACGTCATCCCCCAGCTGTATTGCACACACATAGCCGTGGTGAAGATTGCCTGTGCCGACACCCACGTCAGTAGTTACTACGGCCTCTTTGTTCTATTCTGTGTGATGGATCTGGATGCGATTTTTATTGCTGTGTCCTATATCCAGATCCTCAGGGCCATCTTCAGCCTCCCCACAAGGGACGCCTGCCTCAAGACTTTGGGGACTTGCATCTCCCACCTCTGTGTTATCTTAGCTTTTTACATCCCTGGTCTCTTCCTTTCCCTCATGTACCGATTTGCCCAGAATGTGCCCCTGCATTTCCATGTTCTCATTGTCAACGTGTACCTCTTGCTGCCCCCCATGCTAAACCCCATCATCTATGGGGTGAGGACCAAACAGATCAGGGACAGGCTACTCTGTCTCTTTACTCATAAAGGGACTTCAAGTTTTCTCCTGGTGCTCTGGCTCTCAGACTGAGCTCTGTGCAGAGATGGCTGGTGACATGGTGCTGGACCCCATTCTCTGAATCACTGACTGGGCGGCCAGAGAGACATTAGACCCTTCCCTGGACTTATTGTGCTGTGACAGTGTGACAAACTGAGGACTCATTCTGTGTACAACTCATTGTCTCAGAGGATGGCCAGCTTTCAAATTGCTGATAACTTGACCTCTGAGGCCCTGCCTATTCCCCAAGGCCCTGCCCCCGCCCCAACTCTTTCCACAAGGCCATTTTCTCTGTCCGACCTCCCCAGGGTCCCACTCCCTTCTCCATCTCTTCCTCCAATGCCCCACCTCAGTTCTGCTTTTTCCCCCAAAGCCCCACTCTTGTTGTTGGCTCCCCTTCCCTCCAAACCCATCCACTTGCTGGATCATCTCTGCCTTCCTCCCCCCACTCCCTCTGCTCTGGGGCTGGAACAGGATCTGCTGCAGCCTGGCTAGGAACATGGAGTGAGTGCAGTGAGTACACAGCGCTGGGGCCTACCGGTCAATCCGGGTTGGAGAGGCAAGCCAGGAAACTGTATTAAATCAGCTGAGGGTTGGAAGCAAGGCTGTGAGGCAGTCAGCGGAGATTGTGCATCATACAGCTTGTGGGCCCTAAAGCTCAGCTGCAAAGCCCTGAGGGCAGAGACCCTTGTGTGGCTTATTTCCATAGCTTTCAGCAATGACCTTAAGTTACCCTGAGAGGCGTCTAGGTTGGATACTGGGAAACACAGCACTGGAATGGGTTACTTAGGGAGGTGGTGGAATCTCAATACTTGGAGGTTTTTTAAAGCCCAGCTTGACAAAGCCCTGGTTCGGATGACTTAGTTGGGGAGGCCCTGTTTTAAGCAGGGGGTTGGACTAGATGACCTCCTGAGGTCTCTTCCAACCTTCTTTTCTATGATTCGTTACTCCCAGCTATGGGTATGGGCTGGGAGCCCTTTGCCCTAAGCCAGTCTCAGGGGAAGGGCAAGGGATAACTTGTGAATGTAAGAGGACAACAGGTGAGGGAAGTTGAAGGTTAAGCCCCTTTGTTAGCTGGGAAGGTGGGATTCTGGGCAGAGGCCGGGGTGGCTGCAGTATCTCAGAGGGAGGGAGATAAACAGCACAGCTTCCATTGGCTGGGTATTTAAACACGTACACGGCACCTTATCTGGAACTACAGGGTCCCTCATTGCCCAGGAGCTGAAGCAGAACAGTGAAGCTGAGTCTAACATACATTTTTCATGACACTTTTGGTCACTCCATCTGAAAGATCTTTAGCGCAGCTCAAGGTCATGGAGCCAAGCAGCAGTGAAGTGATTTCCCCAAGGCCACAAAATGATTTGGTGGCAGAGCTGAGAATAGAAACCGTAAACCCTAAACCCCAGCACCGCTGCTCTAGCCCTGAACTGGCATTGCTCCTCTGGGTCTTATTAGATGTGGCATGGCTATTTGTGTGTTGTGATCCGTGAAGATATAGTTGTTCTTAAACAGGAGGAATGTCTTAAAGAAACAGGTAAAAACTATAGATGTAAAAAAGGTTTCAACACAGTTCAGTCTTCATCATTGTCTTGCTTGTTTACCAGGGACCAAATGCTGCCTGGAACTCTGCACAGAGCGTAAAGGCCAACGATGTGCTGTAAGGAATCAAATCAGTGCAGGGTGTGACTCAAAGGTCCTGATTAAGGCCTTTTGGTAGCAGCACATTAGAAATAATAAATAATAACCTCCATTTAATGCATGGAGAAGCTGTGCCCAAGGTCACACAGCTAATCAGTGGCAGAGCTGAGACTCTTCCCTCCCAGCTCACTGCTCTCTGTGTACGCTTTACCTCTAGTTCAACGTCTTGGGCCAAATCCTCAGCTGGTGTAAGTGGCTGCAGCCCCACTGAAATCTGGGTTGATCACTGGCACTAAAGAAACCAATGCAGCCCCATGCATCTGTTCTGCTGAATGGACCGGTCAAGCCCAGTCTGAGACTCAAAACAACGGATCAGCAGCTAGGGACTCTGGCCTATGATGGTGTCTCTTAAATAGATATCCGGAAAAAGTTGGCAATGGGGTTTGTTGCAGAGATTGGTTCCTGGGTTGGTGTTTTTGTTCTGTGGGGCGTAGTTGCAAGTGAGTTTTTGCTTCAGGTTGGGAGGCTGTCTGTAAGCGAGGACTGACCTGTCTCCCAAGGTCTGTGAGAGTGAGGGATCATCCTTCAGGATAGGTTGTAGATCCTTGATGATGCGCTGGAAAGGTTTTAGTTGGGGGCTGTAGGTGAAAGCTAGTGGCGTTCTGTTACTTTCTTTGTTGGGCCTGTTGCCAAATCTGTCCACATATCTATTCAAGGGACACCTTCATAGGACCTAATCACATTAGCCACACCATCAGGGGCTCATTCACCTGCACATCTACCAATGTGATATACACCATCATGTGTCAGCAATGCCCCTCTGCCATGTACATTGGCCAAACCAGACAGTCTCTACGCAAAAGAATAAATGGACACAAATCAGACGTCAAGAATTATAACATTCAAAAACCAGTCAGAGAACAATTCAATCTCCCTGGACACTCAATAAGAGACTTAAAAGTGGCAATTTTATATAGCACCTATAGCTGTAGTGTGTTTGCATCTTTGCAAAAGACCAGGGAAGAGCCACAAGAATGATTCCAGGGCTGAAAAGCACACTTTACCGTCAGAGCCAACACACTCTCAATCTGTATAGATTCAATTGACTTGGTTACAAAATAGAAGTCCTTCCATGGGGAGAAAATTTCCTTTGAGAGTGGGCTCTTTCATCTAGCAGACAAAGACATACACAATCCAATGACTGGAAGCTGAACGAAGAGAATCAGAAATAAGGCATACATTTTTAATGTGATGGTAACTGAAGCAATTCCAATCTCATAGCATGTCCATCTTATATAGTAAGTGTGATTCAAAATATGTTCCCTGCATAATTTCTATTTATAACACAATTGTTTACATATTAGAAAGTACTTTATATGTCACCTAAAATCCAAACTTAATTTCTTGTTGTATACCTTATGTCAAGGTTTTTTCCCCCACTTTGAACTTTAGGGTACAAGAAGTGGGGGCCTGCATGAACACTTCTAAGCTTAAATACTAGCTTAGGTCTGGTACGCTGCCACCAGCCAGAATTTAGTGTCTGGCACACTTTCTGTTCCCCCAGAACCTTCCCTGGGGAACCCAGACCCAACCCCTTGGGTCTTAAAACAAGGAGAAATTAACCATCCCCCCTCCATTCCCTCCACCAATCCCTGGTGAGTTCAGACTCAATCCCTTGGATTTTAAAACAAGGAAAAATCAATCAGGTTCTTAAAAATAAAGCTTTTAATTAAAGAAAGAAAAAAAGTAAAAATTATCTCTTTAAAATCAGAATGGAAAATGCTTTACAGGGTACTCAGATTCATATAGACTAGAGGGACCGCCCCCCAGCCTTAGATTCAAAGTTACAGCAAACAGAGGTAAAAATCCTTCCAGCAAAAAGAAACATTCACAAGTTGAGAAAACAAACATAAGACTAATCCGCCTTGCCTGGCTATTACTTACAATTTTGAAACATGAAACACTGATTCAGAAAGATTGGGAAAGCCTGGGTGTACGTCTGGTCCCTCTTAGCCCCAAGAGCGAACAATGAACCAACAAAAAAAAAACAAACAAAGACTTCCCTCTACCAAGATTTGAAAGTATCTTGTCTTCCTATTGGTTCTTTGGTCAGGTTTCAGCCAGGTTTACTGTGCTTCTTAACCCTTTACAGGTAAAAGAGACATTAACCCTTAACCATCTGTTTATGACACCTTACCTTACCTCTGTTTTAGATGCTACATTCCAAACCAGTTGTCCATGAAGGTACCTGTACTAGAACACAGATAGTCTTGAAGGTGATGCAATGCAAGGTTCAATTGTTTTGTCTTGTACAATACTAGGATTTTGAATGTAAAACCATCAGAGGTAGTCACAAACAATCAAAACCTCCAAAGATGAAAAATATACTTTACAGCCATACATGGGTTCGCCCTATCTGTGACCAGAATCAAAGGGCTGTTTTCAATCTAGCACAGAGAAGGAAAAGCACTCTGTATCCGTCCACTGAGGAAATGCCTTCTCGAGTAAGAGTGTTTTCTTGAAAAAAGAACAGGAGTACTTGTGGCACCTTAGAGACTAACAAATTTATTTGAGCATAAGCTATCATTTAGCAGATGCATAGAACAGAACATATAGTAAGATGATATATAGATATATATACACATATATACATATACATACAGAGACCGTGAAATAGTGGAAGTTTCCATACTCACTCTAAGAGGCTAATTAATTAAGCTGAGTTATTATCAGTAGGAGAAAAAACAAAGAAAAACTTTTGTACTGTTTTATTGAACATTTGGATCCTGGTTCTTGTGAAACCAGCCAGCTCTGCAACAGACTGAAATTTTGGGGTAGGAGGTGGAATCCACTTTATGAGACAGAAAAGGTAATTAATGACAAGTTTAGACCCAGGTTTCTGTTTTATGATTTTCTTTTTCCATTGTATCTGCTTCTTGTTAAATCTTTATTATTTCTTAAACAAATCAACCTTTGTTTCATTACAAAAGCTCACAAGTGCCGTGTGCAACACAGCAGCGGTGGTTTAAGGTAAATCTGATAAACAGGGGACACTGCTCTTCAGGGGCAGTGAATCCGGGATGTCTGTGCATAGGAAGTGTAAGTGGATGTATAGCAGAAGGGACTGACTTAAAGGGACTTGGGGATTGAGTTGCCCCTATTGTTCCTGCAAGGGGAAGTAAGGACTGGCCCAGCCCAGAAGAGAGAACTTGAGTGGCTGAAGGGCCAGTGGTGTCAGGGAACTGCCTGCCACCCACCACAAGAGAGATTTCCTCTCACTGAGGCAGGGGCTCATTAAGTAACTCACAGTCCTGGGGAGTCCTGAGAACCATACAGAACCACACACTGATGAAAAATAGATCCCGTCATGAGAACCAAAGTTTCCAGACAGGCTGCTTGAGACCATATGGGCGTTTGATTTAAGTCTCTTCACTTTGTACAGTTTGACTTTTGATGTTTACAATTTGTGTTTTAACTGGTATACAACTTTAAGTTCTTCAATCTCAGTGTCTGCTGGCATTGCTTATTGATTGTCTGAGCCTCCCGATTTCCTGCAACTGAGAAAAGTTAAATAAATGAAAAAGAAAAACCCATTATTGTGCAAAACCATAGAAATGTAAATTGATGAAAAAATGAAAATGCTTAAAAACAGAGAGATTATCCTTCAAAATGATAAAAAAAAACAACTGAATTCTCCCAAACCTAGACATAGCTAGCCTCCTGTTTTCTAAAGCAAAAATGATCATCAGCTATGCAAAGTGTAGTGGGACGCTCGACATGCGTGGATAGAATTGTAGGAAAAGCACTGATTTAGCAAACCTTCCCAAAACTTGTAAATTACATTAATGCCGTGGGCATAACACCCAGTCATGTGATCTATGATCTATACAACACCTAACATATACGTATTAGCCAACACGGCCCTTAATCCGCACACTTCCAGAGACCACTGAGCGTCCGAGGAATGGAAAACCTGTCTTATGGAAGGAGACTCAAAGAGCTTGGCTTGTTTAGCCTGGCCAAAAGAAGGCTGCGGGGGGATATGCTCGCTCTATATAAATATATCAGGGGGGTTAACGTTAGGGAGGGAGATGAATTATTTAAGTTTAGTACCAATGTAGGCACGAGGACGAATGGGTATAAACTGGATATTAGGAAGTTTAGACTTGAAATTAGACGAAGGTTTCTAACCATTAGGGAAGTGAAGTTCTGGAACAGTCTTCCGAGGGAAGTAGTGGGGGCAAAAGACTTTTCTGGCTTTAAGACAAAGCTTGATAAGTATATGGAGGGGATGTTATGATAGGATCGTTAATTTGGGCAATTGATCTTCGATTACCACCAGATAAGTCTGCTCAATGGTCTGCGGGGAGATGTTGGATGGGATGGGAAGTGAGTTACTGCAGAGAATTCCTTCTTGGGTGCTGGCTGGTGAGTCTTGCCCACATGCTCAGGGTTTAGCTGATCGCCATATTTGGGGTCGAGAAGGAATTTTCCTCCAGGGCGGATTGGCAGGTGCCCTGGAGGTTTTTCGTCTTCCCCTGCAGCGTGGGGCGTGGGTCGCTTGCTGGTGAATTCTCTGCAGCTTGAGGTCTTCAAACCAATTTTGAGGATTTCAATAACTCGGTCCTGGGTTAGGGGTTGTTATAAAAGTGGATGGGTGGAGTTCTGTGGTCTGCCTTGTGCAGGAGGTCAGACTAGATGATCATATTGGTCCCTTCTGACCTATGAGTCTATGAGTCTATGAGGACTGCATATACTCAGAGCTTCGAGCTGCCACGTGAGTGAACCCCTCTCCCCACTGCACAGGGTGATCTTTCCCATATATGCTCTTGCAAGCCACCCTTCTCCCCTGGTGTAATGGCTGAAGAGACTCTGCCATGAAGAAGTCAGTTTCCCCAAGACCCCTGACTCACCAGCAATCCTCCCAGCAGTAAAACAATGTGAATTCAGCTCATCCGCTCAGGGAAAGATGAACCCAGCATCAATAGCAGGAGACTCACAGCTGCAGGGGCTGGAGAGTGGGAATAGCTTTATATACAGCTCTTGGGTGTCTCCATGGAGGTTCCTGACCACTGGGGGTCTGTCACTCTGGGCCATTGACACAGCTAAATAGAGAGCCTAAATATACACACAGAGGTGAATGGTGTCAGGAAACAGTAACCTTCCCCTGTCTGTTAATGAGACACTAACACCGACTCCTTTACTATATGAGAGAAGAAAGAAAAGGACACTGAAGTGAATTTTAGTTTTCTCCCTTTCTGTTGGATGGATCCAGTGCCCCATTTGCACTAGCATCTTTGACAATGGGATCATAGCTCTAGGTAGCAGCATTTCTTGGATGGGTTCTGTCGAACCTGTCTATTTGACTTTACGGTATTTCTCTTAGTGGTGTCAAAAGGTGCATGTCATTGCACTCTGCTAACTGCAGCCAAATACAGTACAAAGGTCCTATATATATAATAGGGGCTTTTAAAATTGTTTTTATTCATTGACATTAAGAGTAGTGTTTTGTTTTGGGGGGAGGGTTGTTGTTTTTTTTGTAAACCACAGTATCACAGGAACATAGGAATAAACTTCTAAGCTCCGGGAATCAATGATTTATTGATAAATGCAAAATAATTCACATTGGAATACATAATACCAACTATCTATATAAAGTCAACGGATCTAAATTAGCTGTTACCACTCAAGAAAGAGATCTTGGAGTCATTGTGGCTAGTTCTCTGAAAACATCCACTCAATATGCAGCAGAACAGAACAAAAGAGCGAACACAATGTTGGGAATCACTAGGAAAGGGATCGATAAGAAGACAGAAAAGATCATATTGCCTCTATAAATCCATGGCACACCCATATCTTGAATATTGAATACTGATAGAAGTGGTTGCCATATCTCAAGAAAGATATATTGGAATTGGAAAAGGTTCAGGAAAGGTCAACTAAAATGATTAGAGATATGAAGGGGCTTCCATATGAGCAGAGATTAATAATACTGGGACTTCTCAGCTTGGAAAAGAGACAAATAAGGGGGATATGAACGAGGTCCATAAAATCATGACTACTGTAGAGAAGATAAATAAGGATGGGTTATTTGTTCCTTCTCATATCACAAGAACGAGGGGATATCAAATGAAATTAATAGGCAGCAGGTTTAAAACAAAAGGAAGTACTTCGTCACACAACCCATAAACTGAGAAATTCTTTGCCAGAGGATGTTGTGAAAGCCAAGACTATAACAGGGTTAAAAAAAGCAAAAAAACCTAGATGGAGGACAGGTCCATAAATGGCTATCATCCAGGATAGGCAGGGTTGGTGTCCCTAGCCTCTGTTTGCCAGAACCTGGCAATGAGTGACAGGGACTGGACCAATTGATGATTCCCTGTTCTGTTTATTCTCTCTGGGGCACCTGGCATTGGCCACTGTTGGAAGACAGGGTATTGGGCCAGATGGACCTTTGGTCTAATCCTGTATTGTCGTTATGTTCTTATGATCTTTTGTGGCAATAAGCTGTGTGAAAATCTGTTTCCTGGATTCATAGGTCCCAAAGCCAGAAAATACTATTGTAATCATCTAGTACAGGGGTGTGCAAACTTTTTGATTCGAGGACCACATCAGAGTGCAAAATTGTATGGAGGGCCATGTAGGGAAGGCAGTGCCTCCCTAAACAGCCTGGCCCCTGTCCCCATCCGCCTTCTCCCACTTCCTGACCCTTGACTGCCCCCCTCACAACTCCTGACCCATTCAACCTCCCTGATCCTTGTCCCCTGACTGCCCCCCCAGGACCCTATGCCTCAAATTGCCCCCCCAGGACACCACCCCCATCCAACTGCCCCCTGCTCCCTGTCTCCTGACTGCCCTGACCCCTATCCACAAACGTACACGGACAGGCCCCCTGGGACCCCACCCCATCCAGCCACCCCCTGATCCCTGTCCCCTGACTGCCTCCTGGAACCTCTTTTCCCTTATCCAACCCCCCCACCACCACCACGCTGCTCAGAGCAGCAGGAGCTCGCAGCCCCGCCACCCGACTGGAGCCAGCTGCGCTGCCTGCCCAGCAGCATGGCTGTGGGGGTGGGGGGAGAGCAGGGGAGGGGCTGGGGGCTAGCTCAAGGTCCGGACAGGATGGCCCTGTGGGCCATAGTCTGTCCACCTCTGATCTAGTCTGACCTCCCTAACACAGGTCAGAGAACTTCCCCAAAAATTTATTGCAGCAGATCTTTTAGAAAAACATCCAGTCTTGAATTAAAAATTGTAAGTAATGGAGAATTCACCACAACCTTTAGTAAATTGTTTCAGTGGTTAATTATCCTCACTGTTAAACATGTACACTTTATTTCCATCCCAAAATTGTCTAGCTTAAACTTCCAAATATTACCTTTTTCTGCAAGATTGAAGAGCCCAGTATTAAATATTTGCTCCCCATACAGGTACTTACAGACTTGTGATCAAGTCCCCCTTAGCCGTCTCCTTCTTAAGTTAAATAGATGGAGCTCCTTGAGTCTATCGCTATAAAGCAGGTTTTCTAATCATTCTTGTGGCTTTACTCTGAACCCTCTTCAACTTATCAACCTCCTTCCTGTATTGTGGACTCCAGAACTGGACACGGGATTCCAGCAGTGGTCACAGCAGTGCCAAATACAGAGGTAAAATAACCTCTCTATGCTCACCGAAGATGCATTTGTCCTTTTGGCTGCAGTCTTGCACTGGGAACTCATATTAAGCTGTTTATTCACCATGACACCCAATCTTGTTCAGAGTCACTTTTTCCCAGGATAGAATCCCCCATCCTATAAGCATGACCTGTACTCTTTGACCCTAGATACATGCATTTACATTTAGCTATATTAAAACACATCGTGTTTGCTTGCTCCCAGTATATAAAGCAATGAGATCACTCTGTATCAGTGACCCGTCCTCTTCATTATTTGCCACTCTCACCATTTGTATGTTATGTGAAACCATTACTAATAATGATTTTATGTTTTCTTTCAGGTCATTGGTGAAAATGTTATATAGCATAGGGCCCAGAACTGATTCCTCTGGGACCCCATTGGAAATGCACTCCTTGATGATGATTCCCCCTTTACAGTTATATTTTGGGATCTATTAGTTAGCTTTTTAATCCATTTAATGTGGGCCATGTTAATTTTATATTTTCTATGTTTTAAGCAAAATATGATGCAGTACCAAGTCAAATGCCTTATAGAAATTTAAATATATTACATCAACATCATTATCTTTATCCACCAAACTTGAAATCTCATCCCTATAATTACCTAGGTCATTCCTGTGACAAGTTGCCACCTGGTGTCCTAGGTTACCATTGACCCCACTCGTTCTAGCAGTCTGGGCTCCCCAGTCCTGTCCTGCTGTGCCAGGCTCTCAATCCTCCTGTCGCACACACGGGTAGGGATACACCCAGCTGAAAAGAAACATGGACGCTGAGATCAGCTCTGTGTGGGAAGACTCAGCTTGGGGATTGCCCAGCACTCATTTACATGCCTCCTCTGGAGTGTAAACCCAAAAGTGCATTTATTGTCTTGTCTTGCACAGAAGACTATATAGTGTCAACGAATGAAATTCGCTCCCTCCCTCAATGTGGAGGAAGATATGCACAGCTTTTTGCCCACCCCCAGGTAAGAATTACACAAACTGGTTATAGAGTAAACAAAAAAAACCCAAGTTTATTACCTACAAAAAGTAGATTTTAAGTGATTATAAGTAATATAAAACAGATTAAAGCAGATTACTGAGCAAATAAAGCAAACCCTCAAACTAGACTTAATGCAGTAAACACATTGGCAACAAATAGTATTTTTTCTCCCTAAATGTTGCTTTAGGTAGGTTGCAGAATTTCTTGAAGACAAACTGCTCTTGTTTGCAGCTTAAAATTCCAGGTTTATCTTAGACAGCCAGACACTAACCCCAGCCCGGGTTCAGTACTTCCCTCTCTTTCCCCTTCCCTTTGTTTCTTAGATGTTTCCAAGTGTCATCCTAGATGGGATTCAGTGAAGAATGAACCAAGATTAACTCACTCCCCAGCCTTAGATAGGTTTTGCATATGTTGGGAATCCTTTTTTTCCCATTTTGACCCCAACCCCTCTTAGTGCAAAAACACTGAAAGTCGAAGATGGTATCCAGTACCCGGTGACATGATCATCTCATCTTGCAGTGTCAGAGCAGCATCCCAGGAAACTTCTCAGGAAGGGGTGAGATTAACATCTTCAAAGACTTACTGTCCTCCTAATCATAGAATCATAGAATATCAGGGTTGGAAGAGACCTCAGGAGGTCGTCTAGTCCAATCCTCTACTCAATGGAGGACCAACACCAACTAAATCATCCCAGCCAAGGCTTTGTCAAACCAGGCCTTAAAAAACTCTAAGGATGGTGATTCACCACCTCCGTAGGTAACCCATTCCAGTGCTTAACCACCCTCCTAGTGAAATACTGTTTCCTAATATCCAACCTAGACCTCCCGCATTGCAACTTGAGTTTATTGACTAACCAACCAGACTGATTGCATTTTGTCTGGTGGGTGTTGTCCTGGTTCAAACACTTTTGTAACTAATAAGAACATAAGAATATAAGAACCATCATAGTGGGTCAGACAAAAAGCCCAGAATCCTGTCCTCTGACAGTGGCCAATGTTAGGTGCCCCAGAGGGAATGAACAAGATAATGAATAAGAATATAAGAACAGCCATATTGGGTCAGACCAAAGGACTGTCTAGCCCAATAACCTGTCCTCTGACAGTGGCCAATGGCAAGTACTCCAAAGGGAATGAACAGACAGGTTATCATCAAGTGATACATGCTCTGTCACCCAATCCCAGCTTCTGGCAAACAGAGGCTAGGGACACCATTTTTGCTAATCCTGGCTAGTAGCCATTGATGGACCTATCTTCCATGAATGTATCTAGCTCCCTTTTGGACTCTCTTATAGTATTGGCCTTCACAATACCCTCTGGCAAGGAATTACAGAGGTTGATGGTGTGTTACGTGAAAAATATTTTGTGTTTGTTTAAAACCTGCCACCTATTAATTTCATTTGGTGGGCCCTTTTTCTTGTATTGTGAGAAGGACTACATAACACTTCCTAATTTATTTTCTCTATACCACTCATGATTTTATAGACCTCTGTCATATCCCCCCTTAGTTACCTCTTTTCCAAGCTGAAAAGTTGCAATCTTATTAATCTCTCCTCCTATGGAAAATGTTCCACACCCCTAATCATGTTTGTTGCCCTTTTCTGAACCTTTTCCAATTCCAGTATATCTTTTTTGAGATGGAGCGACCACATTCAAGGTGTGGGCATCCCATGGATATATAGAGAGGTAATATCTGTCCTATTATCTATTCTTTTCTTGATGATCCTCAACATTCTGTTAGCTTTTTTGATTGCCGCTGCATATTGAGTGGATGATTTCAGAGAACTATCCACAATGACTCCAAGATTTCTTTCTTGAGCGGTAACAGCAAATTTAGATCCCATCATTCCAATGTGCATTACTTTGCATTTATCAACATTAAATTTTATCTGCCATTTTGTTGCCCAGTCACTCAGTTTTGTGAGATCCTTTTGTATCATCTGCAAATTTTACCACCTCACTGTTTACCCCTTTTTCCAGATAATTTATGAACATGTTATATAGGACTGGGCTCAGTACAGACCCCAGGAGGACGCCACTATTTACCTCTCTCCATTCTGAAAACAGACCATTTATTCCTACCCTTCGTTTCCTATCTTTTAACACTTTACCAATAAATGAGAGAATCTTCTCTCTTATCCCATAAATGCTTATTTTGCTTAAAAGCCTTTATTGAGGGACCTTGTCAAAAGCTTTCTGACAATCTAAATGCACTATATCCACTGGATCTACTTTGTCTGCATGCTTGTTGATCTCCTCAAAGAATTCTGCCAGATTAGTGCAGCATGACTTCCCTTTACAAAAAACATGTTAACTATTTCCCAACAAATTATGTTCATAGACTCATAGACTCATAGACTCATAGACTCATAGGTCAGAAGGGACCAATCTGATCATCTAGTCTGACCTCCTGCACAAGGCAGGCCACCGAACCCCACCCATCCAATTTTATACAACCCCTATCCCAGGACCGAGTTTTTGAAATCCTCAAAAATGGTTTGAAGACCTCAAGCTGCAGAGACGCCACCAGCAAGCGACCCGTGCCCCACGCTGCAGGGGAAGGCGAAAAACCTCCAGGGCACCTGCCAATCCGCCCCGGAGGAAAATTCCTTCCCGACCCCAAATATGGCGATCAGCTAAACCCTGAGCATGTGGGCAAGAGTCACCAGCCAGCACCCAAGAAGGAGTTCTCCGCAGCAACTCAGTACCCATCGCATGCAACATCTCCCCGCAGACCATTGGGCAGACCTGTCTGGTGGTAATTCAAGATCAATTGCCCAAATTAACGATCCTATCATAACATCCCCTCCATATACTTATCAAGCTTTGTCTTAAAGCCAGGAAAGTCTTTTGCCCCTACTACTTCCCTCGGAAGGCTATTCCAGAACTTCACTCCCCTAATGGTCAGAAACCTTCGTCTAATTTCAAGCCTAAACTTCCTAATATCCAGTTTATACCCATTCGTCCTCGTGGTTACATTAGTACTAAACTTAAATAATTCCTCTCCCTCCCTAACATTAACCCCCTTGATATATTTATATAGGGCGAGCATATCCCCCCTCAGCCTTCTTTTGGCCAGGCTAAACAAGCCAAGCTCTTTGAGTCTCCTTTCATAAGGCAGTTTTTCCATTCCTCGGATCATCCTCGTAGCCCGTCTCTGAACCTGTTCCAGTTTGAATTCATCCTTCTTGAACATGGGACACCAGAACTGCACACAGTATTCCAGATGGGGTCTCACCAACGCCGTATACAACGGCACTAACACCTCCTTATCCTTGCAGGAAATACCCCGCCTGATGCATCCCAAAATCGCATTTGCTTTTTAACAGCCGTATCACATTGGCGACTCATAGTCATCCTGCTATCAACCAGTACCCCAAGGTCCTTCTCTTCCTCCGTCGCTTCCAACTGATGCGCCCCCAACGTATATCCAAAATTCTTATTATTAGTTCCTAAATGCATGACCTTACACTTTTCACTATTGTATTTCATCCTATTTCTATTACTCCAGTTTACAAGGTGGTTCAGATCTTCTTGAATAGCCTCCCTGTCCTTCTCCGTGTTAGCAATACCCCCCAGCTTCGTGTCATCCGCGAACTTTATTAGCACATTCCCGCTCTTTGTGCCAAGGTCAGTAATAAAAAGGTTAAATAAGATCGGTCCCAAAACCGATCCTTGAGGGACTCCACTGGTGACCTCCTTCCAGTCCGACAGTTCACCTTTCAATACGACCCTCTGGAGTCTCCCCTTTAACCAGTTCCTTATCCACCTTACAACTTTCATATTCACTCCCAGCTTTTCCAATTTAACTAACAGCTCCCCGTGCGGAACCGTGTCGAACGCCTTACTGAAATCTAGGTAAATTATATCTACCGCATTTCCTTTATCTAAGTAATCCGTCACCTTCTCAAAGAAGGAGATCAGATTGGTTTGGCACGATCTACCTTTAGTAAATCCGTGTTGCAATTCGTCACAATTACCATTGACCTCTATGTCCCTAACTACTTTCTCTCTTAAAATTTTTTCCAAGACCTTACATACTACAGACGTCAAGCTAACAGGCCTATAATTACCCGGATCACTCTTTTTCCCTTTCTTAAAAATAGGAACTACATTAGCAATCCTCCAGTCATACGGCACAACACCCGAGATTATCGATCGCTTAAAAATTCTCGCTAACGGACTCGCAATTTCACGCGCCAGTTCCTTTAATATCCTCGGGTGGAGATTGTCCGGGCCCTCCGACTTCGACCCATCGAGCTGTTCAAGTACGGCCTCTACCTCAGTTGCAGTAATATCCACTTCCATATCCACATTCCCGTTTATCATCCCTCCATCATCGCAAGGTTCCTCACTAGTCTTATTAAAAACCGAGGCAAAGTACTTGTTTAGATGTTGGGCCATGCCTAGGTTATCCTTAACCTCCATTCCATCCTCAGTGTATAGCGGCCCCACTTCTTCTTTCTTTGTTTTCTTCTTATTTATGTGGCTGTAGAACCTTTTACTATTGGTTTTGATTCCCTTTGCAAGTTCCAGTTCAATGCGGCTTTTAGCCTTCCTCACTTTATCCCTACATGTTCTGACCTCAGCAAGGTAGCTTTCTTTACTGATCCTGCCTTCCTTCCACTCCCTGTAAGCTTTCCGCTTTTGTCTAATCCCCTCTCTGAGTTGCTTGCTCATCCAGTTTGGCCTGCAACTCCTGCCCATGGTTCTTTTCCCCTTTCTCGGGATGCAGGCTTCCGACAGTCTCCGCAGCTGCGACTTAAAGTAATTCCAGGCCTCCTCCACATTTAAATCCACTAATTCCTCCGTCCAATCCACTTCCCTAACTAATTTCCTTAACTCTTTAAAATTAGCCCTCGAGAAGTCAAAAACCCTAATCGCAGATCTACATTTGTTTATCCTTCCATCTAGTTTGAACTGAATCAGCTCATGATCACTCGAACCGAGGTTGTCCCCTACCACCATTTCTTCTACAAGGTCCTCACTGCTCACCAACACCAAGTCTAAAATGGCATCCCCTCTCGTAGGTGCTTCAACTACTTGATGAAGAAATCCATCCGCTATCACATCCAGAAAAATCTGACCCCTATTATTCGTGCAAGTACTCGTCCTCCAGTCTATATCCGGGAAGTTGAAGTCCCCCATAATCACCCCCCCATGTTCATCTATGTGTCTGACAATTTTGTTCTTACCGTAGTTTCAACAAGTTTACGATTGTTTCAAACAATTTGCCTGGTACTGAAGTAAGGGTTACTGGCCTGTAGGTGCCAGAGTCACCTCTAGAGCCCTTTTTAAAAATTGGCATCATATTAGCTATCCTCCAGTCATTTGGTACAGAAGCTGATTTAAATACTAGGTTACAGATGACAGTTAGTAGTCCTGCAATTTCACATTTGTGTTCCTTCAGAACTCTTGAGTGAATACGATCAGGCCCTGGAGACTTATTAATGTTTAGTTTGTCATTTTTTTCCCAAAGCCTCTCTAATGACACCTCAATTTGGGACAGATCTGTTACCCAAATAGAATTGTTCAGATTTGGAAATCTCCTTCACATCCTCAACAGTGAAGACCGATGCAAAGAATTCATTTAGTTTCTCTGCAATGGCCTTATCGTCTTTTAGTGCTCCTTTAGCATCTCAATCGTTCAGTAGCCTCACTGATTGTTTACCAGGCTTTCTGCTTCTGATGTATTTAAAAAAAAATTGCTATTACTTTTCAAGTCTTTGGCTAGCTGTTCTTTAACTTCTTTTTTGGCTTGTCTAATTATATTTTTACACTTAATTTGCAAGAGTTTATGCTGTTTTCTATTTTCCTCATTAGGATTTATCCTCCACTTTTTAAAGAATGCCTTTTTGCTCCTCACTATTTCTTTTACTTTCTTATTTAACCACCTTGGCTTTTTTTTTTGGTTCTCTTACTATGTTTTTTAAATTGGGGTATACATTTAAGTTGAACCTCTGTAAAACCCAATGACTCCAAGACCTCTTTCTTGAGTGGTAACAGCCAATTTAGTCCCTATCATTTTATATGTATATTTGGGATTATGTTTTTCATTGGTCATTACTTTGCATTTATCAACATTGAATTTCATCTTCAATTTTGTTGCCCAGTCACTCTCTTTTGAGAGATCCTTTTGTAGATCTTTGCAATGTGCCTGAGACTTTACTATCTTGATCAATTTTATATCCTCTGAAATTTTGCAACCGCACTGTTTTCCCTTTTATCCAGATCATTTATGAACATATTGAGAAGGACTGAGCTCAGTGAAGAGCCTTGGGGGACACCTCTATTTGCCTTCCTCTATTCTGAAAACTGACATTTTATTCTTTCCCTTTGTTTCCTGTCCTTTAACCAGTTACCAATCCATGCGAGGACCTTCCCTCTGATCCCATGACAGCTAACTTTGATTAAGAGCCTTTGGTGAGAGACTTGGTCAAAGGCTTTCTGAAAATCTAAGTACGCTCTATCCACTGGATCCCTGCTGTCCACATGTTTGTGGACCCTGCCAAAAATTCTACTTGATTGGTGAGGCATGATTTCACTTGAAAAAACCATGTTGACTGCTCCCCAACAAATTATACTCATTTATGTGTCCCATAATTTTGTTCTTTACTATAATTTCAACCAGTTTCCCCAGTACTGAAGTCAAGCTTCCAGCCCGTAACTGCTGGGATCACCTCTGGATCCCCTTTAAAAAAATTGGCATCACATTAGCTATCCTTCAGTCATTTGGTACAGAAGCTGATCTAAATAATATGTTTGTCATAACATTTCTTCTCAGATCTGGACCTTAGCGTCCAAAATATGGGTGTTAGCATGAAAACCTCCAAGCTTAGTTACCAGCTTGGACCTGGTATTTGCTGCCACCAGCCAGGAATTATACAGTGCCTAGCTCACTGTGGTCTCCCCAAAACCTTCCCTGGGGGACCCCAAGACTCAGATTCCTTGAGTCTCACAACAAAGGGGAATAAACCATTTCCCTTCCCCCTCCTCCCCTCCAGGTGTTCCCTCCCTGGGTTCCTGGAGAGATATACAGAAGCAAGCTCCGTGAATCTAAACAAAGGGATTCCACCCTCCCTGCTTCAAGTCCTTGAAACACAAGCACCAAGAGATCTAACCTCTCTCCCCCTCACCCAGAGGGTATGCAAAGTCAGGCTTAGTAAATCTAACACAGAGATTTTTCCCCCTGACTTCTTCCTCCCACCAATCCCCTGGTGAGCGGCAGACTCAATTCTCTGGAGTCCCCACTAAAGAAAAATTCCAACAGGTCTTAAAAAGAAGGCTTTATATAAAAAAGAAAGAAAAAGACATTAAAAATAGTCTCTGTATTGAGGTGACAATATACAGGGTCAATTGCTTAAAAGAAAAAATGAATAAACAGCCTTATCCAAAAAGAATACACTCCAGCAACTACACACATGTAAATACAAAAAAACAATATAAACCTATTGTCTTACTATCCTTGTCCTTACAACTTGGAAACAGAAGATTAGAAAGCCTGGAGATTCCTGTGGTCAGTCTCAGAGCCGAGAAAAGAACAGACCAAGAACAAAGGACTCACACCCAAAGTTTCCCTCCACCCAGATTTGAAAAAGTCTTGTTTTCTGATTGGTCCTCTGGTCAGGTGTTATTTGTTACTCCTTTCCAGGTGAAAGAACATTAACCCTTAGCTATCTGTTTATGACAAGGTTACAGACTACAATTGGTACTTCTGCAATTTCACATTTGAGTTCCTTCAGAATTACTGGGTGAATACCATCTGGTCCTGCTAACTTGTTACTATTTAGTTTAATTTACATAGAATCATAGAATCAGGGTACATAGGCCATATTCCTTACTTGAGATACAAAAATGATACATGCATACAAATAGGATAATCTTATTCAGTGAATCATAATGTTTCCAATGATACCTCACATGACCCAGGTTGCATAAAACATATCTTAGTTATACCATATTGATATCATAAGTATAATTCTGTGAAGACTATAGGGCTAGGGTCACAATCTAACTGACCATTTTTAAATATTGGCCAAGCGCCAGATTTCTTTCAGTCTTCCAGAACTTCCCCCGTTCCAGGAAAATCCACTCCAAAGTGGCCAGGCATGAAGAGTCCCCAGATCAGATAAAAAGGCAAAAGCGAGCTAACAAACACTTTTACCACAGATGTCACTCAAAAACTGCTGAGACTAGAACCTCTTGACTGTGTTTGTGTGAAAGTGGATGGAGAAAAGAATGGGCAACTGCAGTTGTGGTAAAGAAAAATATTTTAGAACCCAAATCATCTCTAATAGAGACTCACAATGAAGAGTCCAACACAAACCATCAACATCTACTGTTTGCTCCTCGGAAGGCGCAATGAACAGAGCAAAGATGGTAGATGGAGAATAATAAGAATAAGATGAAAAGATTCCAAAATGACCAGAGACAGTTGGTGCAACAGCCAGATGACCAAGTTGTTACACATTCAAGTTATCTAGTTAGAAAAACAGAAGGATTCAGAGACACCTAACAGGCTGATACATACTGAACTTTAATGATAGCAGAGAAACAATCCCATAGTTGGTACCCACTTTCTAGATGATGTCATGATATCCTATTGCACTCTGGGGGTTGGGACCCCAGTTATAGGAAGAGACAGGCAAAAGTAGTGGGGATTCCCATTATTAGAAATATAGATAGTTGGGTTTATGATAACCAGAAGAACCACATGGTGAATTGCCTGCTGGGTATGAAGGTAGTGGATCTCACAAAACATCTACATAGCCTTACAGGTAGTTCTGGGGAGGAGCCAGTGGTTGTGGTACAGGTAGGTAACAATGACATAAGGAAAGATAAGTGAGAGGTCCTCGAGTCCTGGAGGCCAAATTTAGACTGCTAGGTAAGAGATTAAATTTCAGAACCTCCATAGAATCATTCTCTGAAACCCTTCCAGTTCTATGCTCAGGACAAGTAAAACAGGCAGAGCTGCTGGGTCTCAATCTGGAAATGACATAATGATGTAAGTAGTAGGAGTTTAGGTTTAATAAGAACTGGAGAACCTTTTGGAGAATGAGTGACCCATACAGGAGGGATGCGCTCACAGGCACGTAAAATTAAAAAGGTTATGGAGGATTTTTTCAACTAAAGGTTGGGGAAAAGCCAACAGGTCTGGAGGAGCCATGCACTGTGAAATCCCCAAGGTCACACAGGAGCCATGCTGCTTCTTGGGGGGCACAGCCCATATCTGAAGGCAGAGCTGACTCAATCCAGTGAGAGTGAGTGGCATTGTGATCTGGCCTATAGGGTAGCAATGCCACTCAAATTTGCAGCAACTATCAAGAGTTGTGATTTCTGCAACCAACCCACAGACAGCGATATTCTTGCAGCCAAATCTATGAATGACTCCAAGAACATACATCACTTGAACGGGCTCCTAGAGTTCATGACACTTGACAGACTCTGCATGGCTTTTAGTTTGTTTTATAATTATGAGTTTCCCCATTTTCTCTGCTTTTCCCTGGCACATGGCCCTCCCCAGCCCCCTTGGAGTACCATACACCCAGGCAGGGGGAAGAGCAGGGAATTGTTTGTCAGTCTCACAGTCTTTGTGAAGCTGCAGCTTCTCAGGTGAGGCAGAAATCCAGCTGGGACCCCACAGCGATGGCTATAAACCTCCCTGCCCAGCGCTCCTCTGGCACTTCACAGATTCTCTCAGGACACCTCCCGCTGGCCCGGGCAGCCCCTGTCTGCTGAGCAGGAGCTGGGTGAGTGCAGGGCTTTGGAGCCCAGAAATGTCCATGATTAGTGGCACCTGCCCCACATAACAGCCCAGAGGAAGCACAGAGCTGAAACGAGGAGGGGAGATCTCACAGGTTGTCCCCGGTCAGGGAAGCTCAGAGAGGGGCAGGCTCAGGATCTGGGGAGAGAGCTGTGAGAGCTGCATGTCTAGAAGGTTGGTCTGCAGGAAAGGCGCTTAGCCTGGGGGACCCTCATAGTTTCATCTTCCTTTAACTGCACAGAAGGGGCTGGGTTATTCAGTGGGACTTGGCTGGGAAATGTGAATTCAGTGTGAATTTCCCTTTCCCACAAGGTGGTGTCGCCCTGTATTTAAGTGGAGTATATATCCCAGAATTTGATCCAGCTAATTGCAAACATATTATGTGCATTCCACCAAAGTGAATTAATAAAATAGAATACCATTTAGTTAAGGGTTAATTTGGAGACAGGCTTTCAGAAGTGAGGTCATAAGATTTTTGCTAATTAATATAAAAAAAGTAAATAACAAATATTTTTTTTAAATGTAAATAAACAACCTGAAGTCTAGCCCAGGGGTTCTCAAACTTCATTGCCTGTGATCCCCTCCTGGCAAACAAAAATTATTTCACAACCCCCAGAGGAGGGACTGAAGCCTGAGCCCACGCAGACCCCACTGTCCCGGTTGCAGGGAGCAAAGTCTGAAACCCACCACTCTGTGCAGGGGTGTGGGTGGGGGTCGACAAAGCTGAGAGCTTAATGACTTGAGCCCTCCCACCCGGGGTTGATGTCCTTGGACTCAGGCCCTGGGCAGTCGGGCCCGGGCTTCAGCCCTAGGACCCAGCAAGTCTAAGCCAGCCCTGGCGACTCATTGAGAACCACCAATCTTGACTCCTCTAATAATAAACATTTATGAAAAGTTTATAAAGTAACAACAAAATTGAGGTCTTTATGACCATTTAAACATGCTTTTTTAAAACTTTTTTTTGTAAACCGTCTGAAATCCTGGGGCTTTTTAAGTGCAAGACAAAAGAATTTTACATTTTATTTGCAATTTTGCGTTTTTATTTTTTTTTAATTTTTAATTTTTTTTTATTTATTTTTAGCATTTGGAAACAAGGGGGACTATTACAGCCTACAATGGATTATCTTTGTCCTGGGGTTGTTCCCTTAGGGACGTCATTCCAAAAGTGAATGCACTTGGGATTGCTACGATTCATGAGCAGCCTAACAGATTCTACCCAGTGACAGCCACTATCCGGGTAGTCTTTATTTCTTTTTATTAACAAATATGTTTTTCCAGCAAGTCCATGTGAATGCATAATAGCGATGATGTTTGCTCAAAAGTGGTTGGGATTCTCTAGTAGTCCAAACTATCATGCATTGGCAGTTCCTGGTCATTCCAACAGGAACGGACCCACAGAAACCTGCCTAGAAGTACTAGCAACAACTTTTAAGAGCTGCTGCATCCCTTGGTCTGTAAGATTTGAGGTTATTATGTGGTGTGCCATCTACCCACCATTGTTCTGGAAGGAACATGTCTCTTCCATTCATTGCCTTGAATGAGATAACTCCATGGGGGACCACAGAACCTTTTATGGCCATAAAACTAAATGGCAGCTGCTGATCCCAGTCATTACACTGCTAGCTCACTACTTTTTTTTTGGAGCAGTTTTAGGAGTGCAGTTAAATTTTTCTATTTGACCTGAACTTTGAGGGTGCCCTGCTACGTGCAGTCTCTGCTTAAATTCTAGTGCTTGACAGATTCCTTTGGTGATGTCCCTGATAAACTGAGGACTGTGTTCTGAAGTGTGGCGGGCGGGGGGAATTCCCCAGCTAGTTATTATCTGCTGAATCAGCACCGAGCCTGTTATTTGGACTCTTATTTTTTCAGGTGGGAATTGCTTTAATCCATTTTGTAAACAAATCAACGATTACTAAACAACACTGATTACCTCTGGCTGTTCTTGGCAAAAGTCCAATATAATCATTCTGTAAATGGGCCCAAGGTCCTTCAATTCTATTCTGTCTTAGAGGTCCTTTGACGATTTTGGAATCAGGATTATTGGCTGCACAGGGCAGACAGTTGTTTAAAAGCTGTTCCACATCCCTGCTCATATTTGACTACCAGCCAGTGGCTTGTAATCTAGACAAAGGGGACTTTTTTTTTTAATTTTACAATGCACTCTCCCCGATCGACTAGATAAATTGTTTCTAAAAATTCCACCCAAATTTTAAAAAATTGCAATCCTGGTGAAAATAATACATTTTACTTATAATCAGAAGTTTTTTTTAAAAAAAACACTCCCCTTGTTTTATTAATGTCTAAGGCAAATATAAAATAGGTTATCCTATTATAGCTCTAGGCTTTAATATTCATCGAACAGTAATAGAAACCAGAAATCATATGCTATGGTCCATAAAATAGACCCCAAACTTAAAAACGGTAAAATTAAGAGCCTGCTTTAAAACATCTGTAATTGAATATAAACTTACAAAAATGCTTCACAACCACAAAATATATATAAAAAAGTCCTTAAGAATGTCATTTTGTTATTAATCCATTTGAAAATAAATCTGTAGTTGCTTATGTGGGTAATAATTGTGTATGCCTTAAAAGTGAGTGTCCTGTGCTCATAATTCATTATGTGTATAATATAACCCAGAATCCCCCCAAATAAGTGCTTTGGTACAATAGAAGCCATTAAAAATGTAATTTCTAATATCAAGTGCCTAAATTAAAAATTCAGCCAATTAAAAGTAAAATACACCTCAGACTCCAATGAAATGCCTGTACCTATTCAAATACATTTAATTGCTATTAAAATGTTATTTGATCATTCCTGCTAGCAGGAGACATGTAATGTCATGGTTACTAGTATCAGAGGGGTAGCCGTGTTAATCTGGATCTGTAAAAGCAGCAAAGAGTCCTGTAGCACTTTATAGCCTAACAGATATATTGGAGCATGAGCTTTCATGGGTGAAAACCCACTTTGCTGTCATGGCTACTGTTCAGCACATTGCTAACAAAATTAACCAGTAATTAAAAGGGTTTGCAGAGATTCGGAACACAGTGGGAGGGGGACATTGTTGGAGGTGACATTGGTTATGTTCAATTTGGCTTTACACACAATTGTGGTGATTCTAATGCTTCAGGGAGCATTGATTGTTGTGCTCTTAGCACTGTAATGCTGAATAAAAAAAATATATTAATCAAACCATAGGCACTTCCCGAAAATAAGTACCTGATGTCTGGTCTTTAATGAGGCAAAATCAGGAGTGAAACCAAAAAGTGCCAGTGAGGAAATTCCAGCTCAGTCTTGGTTGAGAGCCTTGAGCCCAATGATGGACTTTAAGAAGAAACTCACTGAACTCATATATATGTAAAGGCCTCAATATTTAAAATATGTGGCCTTTAAAAGGGGAATGTTGCCTTAGATTTAAAAGGTGTGGATACCCCAGAATGTGATCCAGCTAATTGCAAGCATATTAAGTGCATTCCACTAAAATGAATTAATAAAATAGAACGCCACATAGTTATGGGTTAATTTGGGGACAGGCTTGCAGAAGCAAGGTCAGAAGTACTGGCATTTTTTCTAATCAGTATGAAAAAATGTAAATAACTAAAAATAACAAAAATAAATAAATGAATAAACATCCTTAAGTCTAGATGCCATTAATAATAAATGTTTATTCAAAATTTTAAAAAGTAATAACTTAATAAGGGTCATTATGACTTATATGTTTTATAAAAGTTATTTAAAAATTAAATAATAAAATGTACTTGGTAACAGTCCTCAGGAGCCGTCCTGGGAGAAATGGTTTCCTGATATCTTTACACCCAACAGGGAGTTGTTTGGCCAGCGTGGCATGTCTTTGATTACTCAGTACTGTCTAAGAATATAGGTGAATATCTGGATGGTCTAAACCTCTTGCTTATGTCTCTGTGCACTTACATGTAATTAACAACAGTGTTAGACAAGAGCATATGACTTGCATTACTCCTTGATCAAACCGGATCCCTGAGTTCCTGTTGATTCATCCTTCACACCACCGGAAGTGAAATAGTGAAGTTGTCCCCACTGGGGGTTTTGACAATCCTGGGTAACAGAGCTCCTGTAGGTTTCCCAGCTCTCCCCTTTGTGGCAGAGACCCCTGTGTAGTCCAGGTAAAATTGGTGGGTTGATAGTATGTGACCATGTTGTTCTTTGTCAAGGTCTGATTCTGCCTCACAAGGTGTCTCCCATCTAGATCCCACTGGATCCAACAGCACCTGCTTGTACCTGGCTTAAGGTAGAATTTTGCTGGAAGGTTATTGTCAGTGTATCATTGAATCCATCTGCGTTGGATTGAAAATTTGATGACAATATCTTCAGGCAGTTACATGCTCTAGCACTGTACAGGAAGACAAGCCCACAGACATGCACCATTGTAACTAACTGGTTTAATTAAAGAGATGTAAATCCTTGTGTAGACACTTTTTTGTAGCTTAAAACTCTCCCTAATCTTGTTAAACTAAACAGCAATCAAACCGTGTACAAAGTCTTTCGTACCAATTTAACTGAATGAGTTTAAAATTGCACCCAACATTGAACCAGCACAACCCCATGTTTGCACAAGCTCCAAGCTTGACTTTGCACCCAGCGACCCTAGAAAATCCAGACTAGGAGCTGGTGGAAGTTTTCCTAGCATGCACAAAGCAATTAGTACATTGCACTTGGATAGCTGGCAAAACTCTGCTCATGGCTCCTTCATTGAAGGCTGAGCTGTGAATGCTGGCATGGTTACTACTGATGGCGTGGAGAAAAGTTACCAAAAGGGTTTCTTTAAAAAAAAGGCAGGCTATGTCTGGAGGTGTAAATCCCAACTCGCGCAGATGTACCCACACCAGCTCTAACCCAGCTCGCTCATTACAAGTAGAAGTGTAGCAGCCACAGCACAAGCCATGGAACAGGCCAGCCTCCCAAAAACACAGCTTTGGGTTCCAAAAGGCTTGAACCTGGCCCCTGCACCATCAAGGCTACCCTGCTGTGTTTAGCATACAGGCTCTATCAGAGTTCGGAGTGACATCTCCAGCTGCATTGTTGACAAACCCACAGACACTAGATGGAGGAGAGAGGAATGTCACTGGAGGGGAAGCTGGCAAGCGTGCCCTCCATTCTCATCATGAAATCATTTGGTCTCATTCCTTTGGGTGCGTTTTTGTGCAAAGCTCCCATCAATGCTAAACCCAGGGTTGTGAGTTCAATCCTTGATGGGGTGGGGCATTTAGGGATCTGGGGCAAAAATCTGTCTGGGGATTGGTCCTGCTTTGAGCAGAGGGTTGGACTAGATGACCGTCTGAGGTCCCTTTCAACCTTGATATTCTATGAATGTCCATGGAACTCCTGGGATCAGAGGCACCCAGGTCAGACCTCTGGTATGAACCTTCTGTGTCCTTCCTCCAAAAGGCAGGGCCATGAGAATGGACATATCTATCGCAGGAATATGCAGGGCTCAGCCCTGAGTCTCCCAGCACTCCAGAAGGGCAGCTTTGCTCTAATTGTGAATCCTGCAAATAGAGACATTAGACACAACAGAATCAGTCCAGCTGAAGGTTGTACTCTTCTCATGTGAATTTATTGCTAGAGTGAACAATGGACAAACTGCAGAGAATCCAGTGGAGGGAAACAAAAAATGATTAGTGGGCTTCGACACATGACTTATGAGGGGTGGCTGAGCTGAGGAAACTGGGCTTATTTAGTCTGCAGAAGAGAAGAGAGGGGGATTTGATAGCTGCTTTCAATTAACTGAAAAGTGGGTCCAAAGAGCATGGAGCTCAGCTGTTCCCAGAGATGGCAGATGACAGAATAATTGCAGTGGGGGAGGTCTAGGTTGGATATTAGGAAACATTATTTTACTAGGAGGGTGGTGAAGCACTGGAATGGGTTGCCTAGGGAGGTGGTGGAATCTCCTTCCTCAGAGGTTTTTAAGGCTCAGCTTGACAAAGCCTTGGCAGGGATGATTTAGTTGCGTTTGATCCTGCTTTCAGCAGTGGGTTTGCCTAGATGAGCCTCCTGAGCTCTCTTCCAACCCTAATTTAGACTCATAGACTCATAGACTCTAGGACTGGAAGGGACCTCGAGAGGTCATTGAGTCCAGTCCCCTGCCCTCAAGGCAGGGCCAAATACTGTCTAGACCATCCCTAATAGACATTTATCTAACCTACTCTTAAATATCTCCAGAGGTGGAGATTCCACAACTTCCCTAGGCAATCTATTCCAGTGTTTAACTACCCTTACAGTTAGGAACTTTTTCCTAATGTCCAACCTAAATCTCCCTTGCTGCAGTTTAAGCCCATTGCTTCTTGTTCTATCATTGGAGGCTAAGGTGAACAAGATTTCTCCCTCCTCCTGATGACACCCTTTTAGATACCTGAAAACTGCTATCATGTCCCCTCTCAGTCTTCTCTTTTCCAAACTAAATAAACCCAATTCCTTCAGCCTTCCTTCATAGGTCATGTTCTCAAGACCTTTAATCATTCTTGTTGCTCTTCTCTGGACCCTCTCCAATTTCTCCACATCTTTCTTGAAATGCGGTGCCCAGAACTGGACACAATACTCCAGATGAGGCCTAACCAGCGCAGAGTAAAGTGGAAGAATGACTTCTCGTGTCTTGTTTACAACACACCTGTTAATGCATCCCAGAATCACTTTTGCTTTTTTTTGCAACAGTATCACACTGTTGACTCATATTAAGCTTGTGGTCTACTATGACCCCTAGATCTCTTTCTGCCATACTCCTTCCTAGACAGTCTCTTCCCATTCTATATGTGTGAAACTGATTGTTCCTTCCTAAGTGGAGCACTTTGCATTTATCTTTATTGAACTTCATCCTGTTTACCTCAGACCATTTCTCCAATTTGTCCAGATCATTTTGAATTTTGGCCCTGTCCTCCAAAGCAGTTGCAATCCCTCCCAGTCTGGTATTGTCTGCAAACTTAATAAGCGTACTTTCTAGATATTGAACAGAGCCGGTCCCAAACAGACCCCTGCGGAATCCCATTTGTTATACCTTTCCAGCAGGTTTGGGAGCAATTAATAACTACTCTCTGAGTACGGTTATCCAGCCAGTTATGCACCCACCTTATAGTAGCCCCTTCTAAATTGTACTTTCCTCGTTTATCTATAAGAATATCATGCGAGACCGTATCAAATGCCTTACTAAAGTCTAGGTATATCACATCCACCGCTTCTCCCTTAATCCACAAGGCTTGTTTATCCTATCAAAGAATGTTATCAGATTAGTTTGACACGATTTGTTCTTTACAAATCCATGCTGGCTAATTCCCTTTCACCTTACTACCTTCCCAGTGTTTGCAGATGATTTCCTTAATTACCTGCTCCATTATCTTCCCTGGCACAGAAGTTAAACTAACTGGTCTGTAGTTTCCTGGGTTGTTTTTATTTCCCTTTTATAGATGGGCACTATATTGCCCCTTCCAGTCTTCTGGAATCTCCCCCCGTCTCCCATGATTTCCAAAAGATAATAGCTAGAGGCTCAGATACCTCCTCTATTAACTCCTTGAGTATTCTAGGGTTCATTTCATCAGGCCCTGGAGATTGCAGGCATCTAACTTTTGTAAGTGATTTTTTACTTGCTCTTTTTTTTATTTTATCTTCTAAAACCTACCCTCTTCCCGTAAGCATTCACTGTATTGGGACATTCCTTCAGACTTCTCAGTGAAGACCGAAACAAAGAAGTCATTAAGCATCTCTGCCATTTCCAAGTCTCCCGTTACTGTTTCCCCTCTCCTCACTGAGCAGTGGTCCTACCCTGTCTTCCTCTTGCTTCTAATGTATTGATAAAAAGTCTTCTTGTTTCCCTTTATTCCCATAGCTAGTTTGAGCTCAGTTTATGCATTTGCCTTTCTAATCTTGCCTCTGCATTCCTGTGTTATTTGCCTATATTCATCCTTTGTAATCTGACCTAGTTTCCATTTTTTATATGACGCCTTTTTATTTTGTAGGTCACGCAAGATCTCATGGTTAAGCCAAGGTGGTCTTTTGCCACATTTTCTATCTTTCCTAACCATCGGAATAGCTTGCTTTTGGGCCCTTAATAGCGTCCCTTTGAAAAACTGCCAACTCTCCTCAGTTGTTTTTCCCTCAGTCTTGATTCTCATGGACCTTACCTATCAGTTCTCTGAGCTTACCAAAATCCGCCTTCCTGAAATCCATTGTCTCTATTTTGCTGTACTCCCTTCTACCCTTCCTTAGAATTGCAAACTCTACGATTTCATGATCACTTTCAACCAAGCTTCCCTTCTACTTTCAAATTCTCAACGAGTTCCTCTCTATTTGTTAAAATCAAGTCTAGAACAGCTTCCCCCCTAGTAGCTTTTTCAACTTTCTGAAATAAAAAGTTCTCTGCAATGCAGTCCAGGAACTTTTGGATAGTCTGTGCCCCGCGGTGGTATTTTCCCAACATATATCTGGATAGTTGAAGTCCCCATCACCACCAAATCTTGGGCTTTGATGATTTTGTTAGTTGTTTGAAAAAAGCCTCATCACCTCTTCCACCTGATTAGGTGGCCTGTAGTAGACTCCCAGCACGACATCATCCGTGTTTTTTACCCCTTTTAGCCTAACCCAGAGACTCTCCACCCTTCCATCTCCTATGTCCATCTCCACCTCAGTCCCAAGCGTGTACATTTTAATATATAAGGCAACACCTCCTCCCTTTTTCCCCTGTCTATCTTTCCTGATCAAACAATACCCATCCACACCAACATTCCAGTCATGTTATTATCCCACCAAGTTTCAGTTAATGCCAACAATGTCATAGTTGTATTTATTTATTAGCACTTCCAGTTCTTCCTGCTTATTACCCATACTTCTTGCATCTTCTATGATTTCTAATTCATGCTGGCTTGACAGCCCTGCAGAAAAGCTTTGTGGGACCAAGCTACAATCCTTGTCACCATTCCAGTAGGCCTCATCTCTATCCTGTTGGATTGTATGTATGTTTATCATTTGTATGTGAAGCTATAAACGTGACATTGCACTCATATGTTTTATAGAAATATGCTTATGTATGTGAACATGATGTAACTGGAATATGCTTTATACAAATGGTCTTTTGTATGGTGTCATTAGAAAGCTTGTAATTCTACTAAATGTGTTCATCCCATTCGTTTGCATGTATTAGTTCTATGTCTGGAGTCAGGAGAATAAGATTATAAACATGTATCATTGATGTGAACATATTGAGTGGAAGCCATTAAGGGTGCTTCAGAATCAATGACCTGTGAATGGCTCTGTTTACTTTCAAACCTTCCTGTGTACCTGAGGGCTGACCCAGAAAGAATGGACACTTGCTGCCCTCTGCCTGACTGCGGCTGTATCTACACTACAGACCTTACAGCGTCACAGCTGTACGGCTGCAGTTACCTGCTGTAAGGTCTCCCTATAGCCACTCTATGCTCCCATCGGCCAGGACCAGCTTCTAGGCACCTGCAAACCAAGCACGTGCTTGGGGCAGCACAATTCTAGGGGTGGCACTTTCACTCTTGGAGGATTTTTTTTTCTTTTGCTTGGGGTGGCAAAAAACCTAGAGCCGGCCTTGCCCACCGGCATAATTAAACTACCCTGCATGAGCGTCTCCTGCTGACTTTGTGCTGTCCGCAGTGGCCTTTTGTCATTCAGTGGGGTGATTTTTTACACCCCTAATTTAAAAAAAGTTTTACCAACAGAAGGGCTAATGTAGACAAAGCCTGATTTCAGCACTGGGTTGTCTTTCTTACAAAACCCAACTGTTTGCAATAGAAATATCTCAAAACTCTGCCTGAATCTCTTCCCGGACTCTGCTGCATTAGGCGAGAGTTTTCAATTCCTTGAGGGCTTTCAGTTGTTCCATCTGCAGGATGGATCCTTTGTTCCCTCACTGCAGCCCCTGTTATCTTTGCCCTCTGCTCTGGTTTCCTCTCTGGTACCGGGGCTTGTCCTGGGAATTCATGAGAAGGAGGCTCAGTCTGCGTGCTCCGAAGGGAGATGTGATTAGAACTAAAGTAGGTTACAGAAGCTAACGGAGAGTCACCCACTCCCAGCTGCGTGTCTGGTGTGCAGCCACTGTTCTATGGCGGTTCTCACTCACCCCAGTCTAGTCCCCCGAACACGTGATCTGCTCTTAACAGCCAGGACGCACTTCTACCAGCCAGGGCAGGGCTGTGCATTTTCCACTGTCTCACACCCACCCAGCAGCCTATGTAAACACCCATTCTTAGTGCTATTACTCCCCCATCTCTTTTCTGGCTGTTTAAATATAGTAGCTGTGTCTTATCTTAATTTCATTTACAAGCTCCTTGAAACAGGGCTGTTTTTCCTTCTGTGTGTGTGAAGAGCCCAGCACAAGGGGCCCTGAACTGGAGTGGGGCCTCTGGAGGCTTCCACAATACAAATAATGATCATAAATAATCAACACAATAATGCAGGTAAATCAGGTCCTGCCCCTCATCTTTGCCTTTAGCTACAGACAAACGTCAAGCCATGCTGGCCAGCTACAGAGTGTTAGTAACTTGAATACAGGAGGACATGATGCCCCTGTTGCCCTTGTCAGGAGAATTCATTCAGTCATGTTTCAGGGCATAAAAATCCAGGTTCTCTACGCTGGAGAAATACCCCCGATGAGCCAGAGGAGCAGACAGCGAGTTCAGCTGTGGGAATCCAAGTGCCTTCCAGCCGGGGATGTGCTGGAAAGTCTGACTCAGCCTGGAACATTCGATTTCAATTCCACTGGGGAGAGACTGGGAGGAAATGGACAAAGAGGAACAGAACAAATCCAGTGCAAACACGAATCCAGTCTCTACCCTGCCTTTAGCCCCTTCCCCCACTTGTTTCATGGCTGCTTTGAGGGGAAGGGGAGACCTCTGCCTTCAGGTAAGGCCTCTGGCTGCTGTCTATCCACAGGCACATCCTGTTGATGTTGCTTTTAGAGTATCTTCCCTCAAAGTGATCTCAATGACTGTGATCCACTGGCAGGTTTCTGAGTGGAACCAGTAGTGGAGTCCCAGGAGCAGGAGCTAGCAAACTCCAGATAGTTCTGAGAACCCCAGGATGGCAAAGGCTCAGGATCCCTCATCCAGGCTTTCCTCTGCATCCCACTCAACGAACAGTCCCTAATGAGCGGGAGCCTATTTCCCTTTTGGTGTGATGGAGAGACTAAAGTTATGGAAAGGAAGTCAGGACTCCTCGGTTATGTCTGTCATCCTGCCACTCTGTTCTCTGTGTGACCATGGGCAATTCATGTATTCCAGTGCTCAGTTTACCTGTCTATGTAATGGGGATATGTTCATAGTGGTTTTCCTTTGCAAGATGTTTTTAAGATCCTTCAATGAGAGGTGCTACACAGCATGATGATAGTTAATGATGAGAATTTCTGACCTCTGATCTCTTAGCAACTGCCCTGTGTACCTGCTGAAAGTGTTCGTGTCTCCCCTCAGTCATCTGTCTCCGGATTCTCTGTGTACTTTCTATCCAGCCACACTGGGCATTACAAACCCTATAGAGATTTGTCGCTAGTTTCTTCCTAATCAACTATAATTGTTAAATATATACAAATACACAGAACAGCCAATTCCTCTGTGACTCAGCACAGAGCCCAAGAGTTCTTTCTCCCTTTGGGAAGGTCTCTTAATACTGTTTACTCATAAAGCTGGATGAAGACTACAAAAGTGCAGACAGGCTTGTCTCCAGCCTGTTTACGTCCGGATGCCACTGTTCCTTTAGAGGCTGAGTGAACCCCCCTGGGATTGCACAGAGCTATATTATAAACAGTACACACGCAGTGTTGGCTCTCAGCGTGGGATGCCGCTGTGGATGTTTGGGTAAGAGACGTATGGACAGGTTAACCGAGGGGGATTCCCAGGGATGAAGCTTCCATCTCAGGATTCACAGGTACCTATCTCTTGCTGAGGAGTCACCTGCCCTCAACAAACCAATGCAACATGGGCATGGTGGGACAGAGAGTAAGGCTGTGGTCCTTTCCACACTGGCACAACTATTAAACGTCCCAGGGCCCTTGCATTTGGGATGAGTGCCCCAGCTGATATCCTCCAGCCCAAAACTGGCTTCATTTCATTTGGCACAGGGGATCCTTCAGGAGGAAAGGTGTTAGCAGATTTACAAATTGGAGGTTGTGGTCCGTACTTTGCTCAGGCCCACTGAGGGAAAACTCTCTTGGAGTTGAAACTAAGAACCTAAGCAGCCAAGCTATGTAAATTGTGCAGACACTGTCACATCCTCCTCTTCTATTTCAGGGCTCTAGCTGCTACCAGGTGGGGATTCTGAGGGCTGTGCCCTGATTTTTATCTGCTGGAAAGTAGAGAGGTGGAAGAGCTCTCCATTGGAACAATTATAGGAATTTTCAACATGGGCGAGGCATCTTGTCTCCTTGCTTCATTTGAGAAGTCGGCTGAACTGTTATGCCTGAAACTTTCAAAAAAAACAATTCAGCCGGAAGCTGACACCAGCATGAGGAAATTTCAGTCCAAATGGTTAAAATTAAGTATCAGAGGGGTAGCTGTGTTAGTCTAGATCTGTAAAAGCAGCAAAGAGTCCTGTGGCACCTTATAGACTAGCAGACGTATTGGAGCATAAGCTTTCATCATGCATCTGACGAAGGGATATTATGAGGTGCCACAGAACTCTTTGTCACTGTTAAAGTTAGGCAAATTTATCACCAACTGCAAATGAGGTCTCCCAATTGACCGTGTCAGACAGCCTTAATTAAAAGGGGTGACACTATCACCACCTACAATGGCTAATCCATTTGTGAATCCCGTGCAGCTACGCTCTTTGCTCCAGTAACGTCAGTAACTATTTTCTTTTATCAGTGTTAGACGTTCAGACGTTCAATGTAACTGAATGTTCCCTTGTTCGCGTGTTGTGAGACAGAGTGTATATAAACGCCTGTTTGACTTCCTTTATTGATAAATCCTAGGCTTTGTGCTCAGAAGGAAGCATTAGATCGTCTATTCTGAGCTCCGGTATAGCACAGGTGATTAAATTTCACCCAGTTACCCCTGTGTTGATACCAATGCCTTGTGTTTGACTCAAGCCTGGTATATACTAGGATTTGAGATCATAGAATCATAGAGCCACAGGGTTAAAAGAGAACACTAGGGTTATCCAGCCTAACGCCCTGCTGAGATGCAGGATATATTGTGTGTAAAACCATCCCAGACATCAGAGGGGTAGCCGTCTTAGTCTGGATCTGCAAAAGCAGCAAAGAGTCCTGTGGCACCTTATAGACTAACAGACGTTTTGGAGCATGAGCTTCCGTGGGTGAATACCTTGCATCTGACGAAGTGGGTATTCATCCACGAAAGCTCATGCTCCAAAACGCCTATTACTCTATAAGGTGCCACAGGATTCTTTGCTGCATCCCAGACAGATGACTATCCAGCATCTATTGGAAAACCTCCATTACAGGAGCTTCTGTTACCTCCCCAGGCATCTGTTCCATTGTTCTACTGTTCTTACAGTTCTTAAAGTTAGCAAGTTTTTCCTGATATATCATCTAAATCTGTTTTATACTGCAGTTTGAACACATTGACTTGTGTCCTGTTGTGCTGCCAGCTGTGGAAAGAAAGAAAAACTTTTCTCCATCTCTTTTATGGCACCCTACTCCAACTCATCACTTCCCCTGTTTATGTATCTAAGGATTACATCATCTCTTTTGGCCACAGGATCACATTGGGAGCTAACAATGAGTTAGTTTTCCGCAGGGACCCCTAAATCCTTTTGCAGGTCCATAATGCAATGCCCTAGTCTATGGGTCGGTCCTGCCTTTCCTGTTTGAGAAGAGGACTTGCATTTGACAGCACTAAACCATTTGTTTGCATGGGTCCAGCTCATCAAATGTCCTGATCGATGATATGCTTGCCCTGGCCTCCTAATTGTAACCACTCTGCCAATCTTTCGGTCATCCACAAATTTTACCTACAATGATTTTCTATTTGCTTCCAGATCATGGATGTAAATATCAAATAGGCTTCGGCAGAACACCACTACAAAAGCCTCCATTGACTGACAATGGTCCACTGACAGCGGCTTTCTGAGATCTGTCAGTTAGCTACTTTTTAGTCCATTTAATGTGTGCTCTGCTGATATTGTATAGTGTTCATTTTTTATCTGTACTGTTTCCTCACTAAATGAAATGCCTCCGAAAGATTGAACGAACACTCTCAGTAAAGGATGAAATTGGGTTTCTTGGACAAGAATAGTTTTCCATAAACTTTTTTGTTGACTGGCATTAATTATATTTTTAGACTTTTGTTTGAACTACTCCCCTATCAATTTGTGGATGATACCAAACTGGGAGGGGTTGCAAGAGCTTTGGAGGATAGAATAAAAATTCAAAATGATCTGGACAAACTGGAGAAAGGGCTTGAAATTAATAGGATGAAAATGAAAAAGGACTAATGCAAAGTGCTCCACTTAGGAAGGAACAATCAGTTGCACACATACAGAAGGAAAAGACTGTCTAGGAAGGGGTACTGCGGAAAGGGATCTAGGAGTCAGAGTGGACCCAAGCTAAATATGAGTAAACAGTGTAACACTGTTGCAAAAAAGCAAACATCATTCTGGGATGTATTAGCAGGAGTGTGGTAAGCAAGACAAGAGAAGTAATTTTTTCCAATTCAATTAGAGTATTGTCCACTGTTTTGTGAGCCACATTTCAGAAAGGATGTGGACAAATCGGAGAAAGACCAGAGAAGAGCAACAAAAATGATTAAAGGTCTAGAAAACATTACCTATGAGGGAAGACTGAAAGAACTGGTTGTTTATTCTGGAAAAAGAAAAGACGGAGAGGGGGCATGATAACAGTTTTCAAGTACTAAAAGGTGTTTATAAGGAAGGAGGGAGAAGAATTGTTTCTTCAACCTCTGAGGATATTACACAAGCAATGGGCTTAAATTGCAGCAAGGGAGGTTTAGGTTGGGACGTTAGACAAAAATCCTAACTCTCAGGGGGTTAAGCCATTGGAATGAACTTGGCCAGGGAGGTTGTGGAATTCCATCATTGGATATTTTTACAAGCAGGTTAGACCAACACCTGTCAGGGATGGATCAGTAAGTTTTGTAACTCTGGTGTTCATAACTGTAAGGTTCTCCTGTAGATGCTGTTTAACATCCTTCTTGCCTGCTAATCGACTGAAAATTGTTTCCTGCCCTCAGAAGCTCTGAATTCATTATACTGATTCTTTCCAAATGCAGAACAAAACTATTTTTTTGAATTGTTTCTATCTTTTCTGCAACATTAACAAGTTTCCTTCCTCCACCTAATAATGACATAAACCTTTTTCAAGGATTTCTTTATGAGATTATATA